>NC_048572.1:85953414-86050914 GCF_013265735.2 Oncorhynchus mykiss | reverse complement strand
AACCTCCTCTCCCACAGAGCATTGTCTGTCAGATAACCTCCTCTCCTCCTCTCCCACAGAGCACTGACTGACCACAGTGACAACAATGATTGACAACACCCCAACCTGAGACCATACAAACTGATTGGTTGATGAAGATACAGCCAACAGGTTGGCTCCACCCCTCCACACCGTCCCCGACCCATCGTTGAACTCTTCAAAAACAATTAACAACAATCAACACTTCTGAACAACGTTACCTTCTGACACACTCTCAACCTTTAACCAGAAAAACAACAGCCTGGTCGCACGGCAGTGACTGTAGCTTCTCCCTGGTCGCACAGCAGTGACTGTAGCTTCTCCCTGGTCGCACATCAGTGACTGTAGCTTCTCCCTAGTCCCACAGCAGTGACTGTAGCTTCTCCCTGGTCACACAGCAGTGACTGTAGCTTCTCCCTGGTCACACAGCAGTGACTGTAGCTTCTCCCTGGTCACACAGCAGTGACTGTAGCTTCTCCCTGGTCCCACAGCAGTGACTGTAGCTTCTCCCTGGTCACACAGCAGTGACTGTAGCTTCTCCCTGGTCACACAGCAGTGACTTTAGCATCTCCCTGGTCACACAGCAGTGACTTTAGCTTATCCCTGGTCACACAGCAGTGACTGTAGCTTCTCCCTGGTCACACAGCAGTGACTGTAGCTTCTCCCTGGTCACACAGCAGTGACTGTAGCTTCTCCCTGGTCACACAGCAGTGACTTTAGCATCTCCCTGGTCACACAGCAGTGACTGTAGCTTCTCCCTGGTCACACAGCAGTGACTTTAGCATCTCCCTGGTCACACAGCAGTGACTGTAGCTTCTCCCTGGTCACACAGCAGTGACTGTAGCTTCTCCCTGGTCACACAGCAGTGACTTTAGCTTCTCCCTGGTCCCACAAAGACCAGTAAACGAAGAGGAATAACTGTAGTCTGAAGCTGCTCACACACAGTAACATGGAGCCCCCGCTTCCCACCTTTTGAAGTTGGGAACCGTCTTTCCAAAGTACTTTCTGTCCATCTTCTCTCTGTCAATCTTCTCTCTGTCCATCTTCTCTCAGTCCATCTTCTCTCTGTCCATCTTGTCTTTCTGTCCATCTTCTCTCTGTCCATCTTCTCTCTGTCCATCTTCTCTTTCAGTCCATTTTCTCTCTGTCCATCTTCTCTTTCTGTCCATCTTCTCTTTCAGTCCATCTTCTCTCTGTCCATCTCCTCTTTGTGTGAGTACAAAGGGACAGTAAAAACCAGCCACTTTGTCACGATAGGACGGACAAAAGAGAAACCTGCGATGCGTTGTCCGGAGATTTTGACACTGCAGGCGGTTTGTGTGTGTGTAAGTGTGTGCGTGAGTGTGTGTGTGGCCATGCAGCAATACCCAGCTGCTTGGTCCCACTATGACGTGTGTAAGAGTCGGATCTACACAGAGGAAGGGTTAACGTGGGACTACATGGCCTGTCAACCAGAAGCTACAGTCATGACCAAGTACCTGACCGTCAGCCTGGACCCGCCCAATATCACCTGTGGAGACCCACCTGAGACATACTGCACACTGGTGAGTACCGTGATGGTGAAAGATACACGCACGCGCGCACACACGCACACACACACACACACACACACACACACACACACACACACACACACACACACACACACACACACACACACACACACACAAACTTGTATGGACACACTGGGGCGGTAGGTAGCCTAGTGGTTAGAGCGTTAGACTACTACCTGAAAGGTTGCAAGATCGAATCCCCCGAGCTGACAAGGTTAAAATCTATTGTTCTGCCCCTATTCAAGGCAGTTAACCCACTGTTAACTAGGCCATCACTGTGATGAATGAGAAGGTAGGTTCCAACCCACGTACTGTGCTGAGTCTCTGACTGGACTTAGTGGACTGGACTGGGCAACAAGATGAATGGACTCGTACACCTACACAACGGGATGTATGCACACACACATACTGCTGTGCGTGTGTGTGTGGAGGGGTGACAGTGGGATAGTGTTGTTCTTGGAATAGATCCCCATCCTGCTCTTGTTGTTTGACGCCTGTATAGGACAGTGAGCGGGAAGTTGCCCCGCTGTGTACGGTGATATCATGAGTAGATGGAGATCTTTGATTAGAATGAGGATCTGCACAGTCTGTCGTTAAAATAAAAAGTGGCTCCTGAAAGCTCTTTTCCTTCTCAAACTCCAGATGGCACAGAGACATTTAGTAGCTCGGCAAGATGAAAGAGAGAGAAGAGCGTCGCCGAGTAGGAGGGTATGTGTGTGTGTGCGTGTGTGTGTGTGTGCGCATTTAAGATATTCTGTTTTTATCTGTTGACATGCTTAGCGGGCACACAGTCCTGACTGGTACTCCTGGCCTTAGTCTCAGAAGCCTCCCACAGTTACTATGGCAATGTGGAGAGCATGTTCTGTAGATGAGCTCGTGTCAGCCAATCACAAGGCCCCGTGCTGCATGCTCGGGACAAAGGAACTAATTCCCTACCGCCAGACTTCCAGAATTTCATCATGACTAGATGGATAGGAGAGGAGAGCAGGCGTGGTCTCTGCACCTCTGCCCTTGTGTCACCAATACCATTATGTCTGACTGTCTGTCTGTTTGAGGACAATGCTGGTGGCTCATTGAAGCAGCTTGCTGATCAGTTTATCAACACAGTTCTGAAAGTTGTTTTTTTATAATACAGTAGTCCTTACACGCAGTAACAACACAAGGTAATGTTGATTATGTTGCCAAAAAATAATGAATTTTTCCTTCTTTTGTGATTCCACTGAGATACCTTTTGTGATTCCTGTGTGATTCCTGTGTGATACCTATGTGATTCATGTGTGATACCTATGTGATTCATGTGTGATACCTCTGTGATTCATCTGTGTGATTCATGTGTGATTCTTGTGTGATACCTCTGTGATTCATCTGTGATTCCTGTGTGATACCTATGTGATTCATGTGTGATACCTATGTGATTCATGTGTGATACCTCTGTGATTCATCTGTGTGATTCATGTGTGATTCTTGTGTGATACCTCTGTGATTCATCTGTGATTCCTGTGTGATTCAGCTGTGATTCCTGTGTGATACCTCTGTGATTCATCTGTGTGATTCATATGTGATTCTTGTGTGATACCTCTGTGATTCATCTGTGATTTCTGTGTGATACATCTGTGATTCCTGTGTGATTCCTGTGTGATACCTCTGTGATTCATCTGGGATTTCTGTGTGATACCTGTGTGATACCTGTGTGATTTCTGTGTGATACCTCTGTGATTCATCTGTGATTTCTGTGTGATACCTCTGTGATTCATCTGTGATTCCTGTGTGATTCCTCTGTGATTCATCTGTGTGATACCTCTGTGATTCTTGTGTGATACCTCTGTGATTCATCTGGGATTTCTGTATGATTCCTGTGTGATTCCTGTGTGATTCCTGTGTGATTCAGCTGTGATTCATCTGTGATTTCTGTATGATACCTCTGTGATTCCTGTGTGATACCTCTGTGATTCTTGTGTGATTCCTGTGTGATACCTCTGTGATTCATCTGTGTGATACCTCTGTGATTCTTGTGTGATTCCTGTGTGATTCAGCTGTGATTCCTGTGTGATACCTCTGTGATTCCCTTATGACTTTCAGAGTCCCTTTGCTTCCAGTTTAATCCTGATCCTTACTTTCCCATATATTGGTTGGAGAACTACTTCTGCCAAAGATACAATGTGCCACATAGGAGTTTGAGGTAGTGTGTGTGGAACAGTACAGGACAGGACAGAGACAGATACACAGGACAGAGACAGGACAGATACACAGGACAGAGACAGGACAGATAGACAGGACAGATGGACAGGACAGAGACAGATACACAGGACAGAGACCGGACAGAGACAGGACAGAGACTGGTACACAGGACAGGACAGGTCATGACATTACAGGACAGATACAAAGGACATGACAGTACAGGGCAGGAGAGACACACAGGACAGAACAGGACAAGTTAGGAAAGGGAGAGGAACAGGACAGAGAGACAGGACAGGACAGAGAGACAGGATAGGACAGAGAGGACAGAGATCAGACAGGACAGGAAAGTACAGGAGAACAGGACAGTACCGGACAGATAGACAGGACAGGAGGACAGGACAGTAGAGTACAGAACAAAGAGACAGGACAGCGAGACAGGACAGTACTGGACAGAGAGACAGGATAGTACAGTACAGGAGAACAGGACGTGACAGTACAATAGGACAGGTTAGGACAAAGAGACAGGACAGACCAGGACAGGAGGACAGCAAAGTACAGGACAGAAAGACAGGACAGGACAGTACAGGAGGACAGGACAGAACAGTACAGTACAGGACAGGGTAAGACAGAGAGACAGGAGAGAGAGACAGCACAGAACAGGACAGGACGGAGAGACAGGACAGGAAAACAGGAATACAAGCCAGAGAGACAGGACCAGACAGAGAGACAGAACAGGACATAGAGCCAGGATATGACAGGACAGACAGACAGGACCAGACAAAGAGACAGGACCAGACAGAGAGACAGAACAGGACATAGAGACAGGATGTGACAGGACAGAGAGACAGGACCAGAATAGAGAGACAGGACCAGACAGGGAGACAGGAAATGACAGGACAGAGAGATAGGACAATACAGGACAGGAGAGGACAGGAGACAACAGATGAGGACAGGTGAGGACAGGAGAGGACAGGAGAGGACAGGAGAGGACAGGTGAGGACAGGTGAAAACAGGAGAGGACAGGTGAGGACAGGAGAGGACAGGAGAGGACAGATGAGAACAGGAGAGGACAGGTGACGACAGGAGAGGATAGGAGAGGACAGGAGATGACAGGAGAGGACAGATGAGGACAGGAGATGACAGGTGAGGATAGGAGAGGACAGGTGAGGATAGGAGAGGACAGGAGAGGAGAGGACAGGATATGGCAGATGAGAACAGGAGAGGACAGGAGAAGACCGGTGAAGACAGGTGAGGATAGGAGAGGACAGGAGAGGATAGGAGAGGACAGATGAAGACAGGAGAGGACAGGAAAGGACAGGTGAGGATAGGAGAGGACAGGAGAGGAGAGGACAGGTGAGGAGAGGACAGGACAGGAGAGGACAGGAGAGGACAGGAGAGGAGACAACAGGTGAGGACAGGAGAGGACAGGACAGGAGAGGACAGGAGAGGAGACAACAGGTGAGGACAGGAGAGGAGAGGAGAGGAGACGACAGGAGAGGACAGGTGCGCAGCGTCCGTGAGTTAGCCCTCTTATTATTATTAGACACCCTGTTGTTATTATTAGACACCCTGTTGTTATTATACACCCTGTTATTAATATTAGACACCCTGTTATTAATATTAGACACCCTGTTTATATTATTAGACACCCTGTTTATATTATTAGACACGCTGCTTTAGAAGGAGGATGTGTAAAAACAATGAGCTCTTTCCTGTGGGGTTGTGTGCTGTAGTGTTATATACTCTCTCTGTGTGGATCTGAGGTAATGTATATTCACACAGAAGATGAATAAGGTTTGTAGATCGTCGCTTTAGCCAAAGGTACATTCCATTTAGAGAAAATTACATTATTTCCATATTGTGTAACGAACAAGACAGACATATAAAGGATCCATTGTAGATTGGATTGGTTCCCCATTGAATTCCTCAAGTTTATTTGTTTGTTACATATGAAATGAAAATAGGTTCACGTTTACATTAGTTGGCAAACACTTTACATTTTAAGTTCCCTTATTACTATGTAACTAAACAGTAATAACCGTAGTAACAACATAGTATTTAGAGGTATTACTATGTAACTAAACAGTAATAACTACAGTAGTTAGAGGTATTACTATGTAACTAAACAGTAATAACTACAGTAGTTACATAGGTATTACTATAACTAAACAGTAATAACTACAGTAGTTAGAGGTATTACTATGTAACTAAACAGTAATAACTACAGTAGTTACATAGGTATTACTATAACTAAACAGTAATAACTACAGTAGTTAGAGGTATTACTAAGTAACTAAACAGTAATAACTACTGTAGTTATTACTGTTTAGTTACATAGTATTGAGGGAACTTAATGTAAGTGTTACCCATTAGTTTCATTAAATATACTAAATGATCTACTTAGAACTGTTTGAATAGTGAAGAGATAAAAAACACACACACACACACACACACACACAGGCACACACACACACAGGCACACACAGGCACGCACGCACGCACACACACACACACACACACACACACACACACACACACACACACACACACACACACACACCAGCCCCTGGGCCTAATAAACTAGGACTATTAATGCTGCAGGACGAGTCTTGGAAAAAAACACAGAGTTTAAACACTCTAAATGACATTAATAAATATCTCGCAAAGAACCAGCCATAATTGGTTGAGGTGGATTTAATGGTGTTTTTCCAACAGCTACATGTTATTACAGCAATTATTATTACGGCAATTACTTAATTTTGATTTAATCAGGGTTCCCCAACTGGCCAAGTCTGGCCCGCCAACACTATTATTTGGCCACCCCAAAGCCCCCAAAATGAATTATGAATATAATTTAAAAAAATGATCGGACCCGAGATGCAAAAACTCCCAAATGTAGTGTAACGACCCTGGGTTTATAAGCGCGGAAATCGACTCTGCCGCACGAGCATGCTTTTGCTGCACAGTCGATAGCGCGCCGGACCTCGGCCTCGAGACCTGCTCCCTGCTGTTTCATGACAGTAATGTTCCAAGAAGGAAGTTACACTGCCTAAATAATGCAAAAGTTACATTTGAATTTCATTCATGAGGAGAGAGAATGCAGGAGACAGTCAACTAATAAAGCAGGCAGCGGACCATTTTTGCGGTGCTGAAACGTAAAGCTACAACCACAGCGCAATCAAAAATATAGCTAACTTGGTATGCAAGTGTTGCACAGCGATAGATGGAGAAAACCTACACCAGTCGATCAATTTATTTAAAACAATAATCTTCATTTTAATTTGACTTTACAAACATCAAGAGGGCTTCATTGGAATACATTTCTTCCCGAGCCTAGGCCGATCTAAAATAACTAGCTGGCTGGGGTAGGCTATGAGGTTTACCAGCATCTTTCACCATCAAAAAATACATGGCCTAATAGAAGTGGGATTTTAAAAAAATAAAATTTTTACAATTGCAACTGGCCAAAAACCTATCATCCTACATAAAACAATAATTTTAAGAAAAAAAGGCGATCTCTATGTCTGTATCGGAATAGCCTGCTCCTGTAACGACAGAACAAACAGAAAATACTGACAGATTGAGACCTAAATATTCTTAGAAAAGCACTCAAAATAATGTTAGTATTTACTAGATATAGTCAAATAGGCCACTATACTCATTCAATGGGAGACGTTGCATTACCCCTCGGACACAATCTGGTGGATGTTTGCGTGAGATGCACGTGATTTTGATGCGCAGGCATCCCTTGATTTACCTATGTGAAAGCCAGTTCCTTTCGTGAGTTTTGTACTGCGTTCATAGAGGAAAAGGACGACTCGCAGGTAGGTGTAAATTGATCCAACCATAGTTGTCAAATGGAGTTTCTTTATTGGCTGTATTCCTCTGAGCATGTCACCCAAAACGCACACAAGGACTACTGAGCGCATTCCTGATTTGTCTCTATCGGCTCCGTTTGAATTCAGCGAGGGTATCGTTTTCTTAGCAAGGGAGGAGAATTCTCCACCTGGACGGACTGTGATAGGATCACGTACAAACGCAATTATATCATTGGGCATGCTGTAGTCTTCAAAGCTCCTGGATAAATTGTCCCTCAGCTGATTGATGAAATCTACCATGCTGTGGCCTGGTCCCTCTGCCTGTCGTTTCTTCAGTGTGCTGAAGTGCAGTAGCCTTCCAGATGACAAGTCCAAATCGAACAACTTCAACTTCCTAGTAAAGGCTTCAAGTTTTTCCCACCATGTCCACGACTGTTCCCCCTCTTCCGTGTGACTGGAGATTTAACCCGTTTAAGTGACCGAATATGTCAGGCCCCCAAAAAAAGCTGTACGTGCAGCTTGCGGTTATTAACGCTTCGATGTTTCTGTGTCGGGCCTCTTGTCTGGTGATCGAAAGCCACTTTGAAAGTACCATGCTTAGATTCATAATTACGTCTGAGATCGAATTCCTTGCCAACAGCTATATTTTCATTGCATATAAGACACGCTGGCTTGGCATTGGGAAAATATGAACGCATGTCTTCTCTTCCCTGAAACTTCGATTTTCATGATCCACCTTTCTTTTTGATACTTTATGAGAGCGACATTTTGTCTTGCCTAACAAGTTAATTGCTCTGAACGAATGTTGACCGTTAAACAAGTAGTGTGGCCGATAGGATGCTACGTAGACCTGTTTTCCCCACCAATCAACGCACAGAGAAATAGACAAACAAAATAATAATTGAAGAGAGGCATGGTGATTTTATGAGCGTAATCACTGAATTTATTATGTACTAAAAATGTTGTTCAATTTATAGCGTAGGTCAATTAATTGTGCTAATACTACATACTAAATTGTGTTCTGTCCCACCGACTATTAGCTCAGAAGACATTTGTCACAATGCTAAACCTAGTTGACAAACCCTGACCTAAATAGTGCACTACTTTTTACAAGGGCCATAGGGATGCAAAGCAAGTCACAAAGCATCACTAGGAGGCCGATGCACAAGTAGCGACTAATTCTGCTGCTGTCTGTAGGCTTTGACTCTGTAGATTACAGTAATTCTTCTGAACTCGTTTCTGCTCTCGGAGAAAGGAGAGAAAGAGTTCATCATGTTATGTCTGGAAGAGCTTAGGATGGGAGGAGAAGATCATGTCCATCCCTCTCTCTGTTTCTCTCTCTCTCCCATCACTCCTTTTCCTCCTCTCCCCAACACCTCTCCTCTCTCTCTCTCTCTCTCTCTCATCCATATATTTATTTGGAGACAGCCACAGTGTTTAGCTCCCCCATCACCCTGTAACCTTGACTTTATTCTGAACTGCCCCCGTCACATCATCCCCGCACCGCTGCACACAGACATGCATGTAGACACACACACGCACACACACACACACACACACACACACACAAACACTGCCCCTTCCAACCACATCATCACCGCTCCACTTCACAGTGAGACACTGAGATGACATGCAACATGTCCCCAGAGTCCCCGAGAGGAGGGGGATGAGGGGGATGAAGGAGATGAGGATGGGGAGGAGGAGAAGGAGGAGGGAGAGGAGGAGGGAGAGGAGGGAGATGAGGAGAGGGAGGAGGAGAGGGAGGAGGGAGATGAGGAGGGAGGAGGGAGATGGGGAGAGGGAGATGAGGAGGGAGAGGAGGAGAAGGAGGAGGGAGATGAGGAGAGGGAGGAGGGAGAGGAGGAGAGGGAGGAGGGAGATGAGGGAGAGGAGGAGGGAGATGATGAGGGAGATGAGGAGGGAGATGAGGAGGGAGAGGAGGGAGATGAGGAGGGAGAGGAGGGAGATGAGGAGAGGGAGGAGGGAGATGAGGAGAGGGAGGAGGGAGATGAGGAGGAGAGGGAGGAGGGAGATGAGAAGGGAGAGGGAGGTGGGAGATGAGGAGAGGGAGGAGGGAGGAGGGAGATGAGGAGAGGGAGGAGGGAGAGGAGGAGGGAGATGAGGAGAGGGAGGAGGAAGATGAGGAGGGAGATGAGGGAGATGAGGAGGGAGATGAGGAGGGAGATGAGGGAGAGGAGGAGGGAGATGAGGGAGAGGAGGAGGGAGATGAGGGAGATGAGGAGGGAGATGAGGGAGATGATGAGGGAGATGAGGAGAGGGAGGAGGGAGAGGAGGAGGGAGAGGAGGAGAGGGAGGAGGGAGATGAGGAGAGGGAGGAGGGAGATGAGGAGGGAGAGGAGGAGGGAGATGAGGAGGGAGAGGAGGGAGATGAGGAGGGAGAGGAGGAGTCATGTATTCTCTCACTCTGCTGCTAATCCTTTTTTACCTCATTGTTTTCCCCTCTTTTAAATGTTTAAATGTTTCTGTAAATCAACTGATGAATATTATTCCTGCACAGCGCTTGAACTGGGACGATTTTAGCATTCCCTGTATAGGGCCTCATGGTCTGGGAGATGGAGACGTGCGGGTGTGTGTGTGTGTGTGAGAGAGTGTTCTCACTTTGCGGTCTTCTTTTCCAGGACAGATTTGGGATCGGATGAACCATCTTGCTTCACTTCTTCCTCTCTGGCTCACATCCTCCGTCGTCTCCACTAATTTGTGCCCCCGTTGTTTTATCTCAAGCTCCATATCCATTGCCCCACCATCTTCTCACTCACTTCTTAATGGTCGGCCTCCTCATCGATCCAGTGTCCTCGTCTGTCTCCACCATGCGAAACGCTATTTACCCGTTGAAATGTGGCGCAGGACGCCGTTTTCACTGCTTTTCTCTGTTGTTTTGACATGCGCTAAAGCACGAGGAGATAAATCATCTACAATGCTGAACATAATTCAATATTATTTTATTTTTTGGAGTGATATTGTGGCCACGTTCATCTGGCTAGCATGAGGGACAAGAAGTGTAGCAAAACCACAATGAGGTTTGTTTTTGAGAAATGTTAGCTAACCTTGTAAGCTACCGAGGTGTAAAGCTATTAGCTAGTTCAATTTCTCTCACGATTAAAAAGCGAATGAAATGTTAATAAAAACGGAATATTATTGATCTAAAAGGCTATCAGTTTTAGCATAGTCACTAGCTTCTCCAGAGTCAGTGATACATAGAGCAACCATGTTCTGTCAATCTAACAGAACCATCTGGAATCATTTTGGAAGCAACATTGCTAAAAATTAATTTAATTTAATTAACCTCATATATGATACCTGTAATGCTCATCTCCTGTAGCCTAAATGTCATCTCCTTACTTTCATACTGTACAACATTAGGTGGGTTCGATTTGCACTAAACAAGGTTTTATGTCAGCACCTAATAGACATGTACAAAATCTGGTATATGGTTTGCCTCATATACATTGTCTACTGGCTTCATTTTAAATTGAGAACATATAGCTCAACATGTCAACAATGTGTGTGTTTGAGCTATTCTCTGCTTCAGATCACAGATGCCCTCAAGGCAAGTAATGACATCATACTGTCGGCCTATGGCTGCATTGGTGATCCCTGCCATATGATAAGCGGCACAATGGATTCACATGGCTGATATACTGAGACAGAGAGACAATCAAATCAAACAGGTTGGAGATCTTACCACCGGACACAAAGGAAATGTTGATTTGAGAGAACAACACAGGAACACAGACACATTAGAGAACAACACAGGAACACAGACACATTAGAGAACAACACAGGAACACAGACACATTAGAGAACAACACAGGAACACAGACACATTAGAGAACAACACAGGAACACAGACACATTAGAGAACAACACAGGAACACAGACACATTAGAGAACAACACAGGAACACAGACACATTAGAGAACAACACAGGAACACAGACACATTAGAGAACAACACAGGAACACAGACACATTAGAGAACAACACAGGAACACAGACACATTAGAGAACAACGCAGGAACACAGACACATTAGAGAACAACACAGGAACACAGACACATTATAGACAGATCGCCTTCCTCTCTTTATTGTAGGATTGTGATATGTGATTAATCAACATTGACACTAGTTCAGTTAGAGTAATACTTTAACAATTAAAGCAAGTTTAAAATTACTTCACTTCAAAGATTTAACACTTTATTTAAACATTTTGAAGTGATAAACTAACTTGTATTTAAATATGAGAAATCTTAGTCTAAACAACAATATATAATTGAGTGGCAACAAGCAGGCGATTATTACCGATGCATCATTTCAGGGGAACAAGATAAACTCCATACCAGTGGTGGCCAACGTTGCTCCCTGATCTACTGGAGGAACAGACTTCTATTCCAGCCCAGTAATAGATCTACTGGAGGAGCAGACTTCTATTCCAGCCCAGTAATAGATCTACTGGAGGAGCAGACTTCTATTCCAGCCCAGTAATAGATCTACTGGAGGAACAGACTTCTATTCCAGCCCAGTAATAGATCTACTGGAGGAACAGACTTCTATTCCAGCCCAGTAATAGATCTACTGGAGGAACAGACTTCTATTCCAGCCCAGTAATAGATCTACTGGAGGAACAGACTTCTATTTCAGCCCAGTAATAGATCTACTGGAGGAACAGACTTCTATTCCAGCCCAGTAATAGATCTACTGGAGGAACAGACTTCTATTCCAGCCCAGTAATAGCACACTTGATTATCAACTCATTAGATTTGATGAGTTGAATCAGGTGTGTTATTACTGGGCTGAAAACAGGACCCTGCACCCAGCAGACCTCCAGCAGGGTTGGTCAGCTCCAATTGTAATAGGTTTATACATTGTGTGTGATGTTTAACTGTATTTTTGTATACAACATAACCCTAACATAGGTAGGCCTACACATATAACCCATGGGATATAAGATAAACTGTTAGTCTCTTGTGACATTCATTGGGACCTCTCTTTTCATCTACAAACAGGCTTTTAAAGCTTTCCATACAGTATCTGAGGACAGAAAACATCACAAAGAAAACAGGCTTCATTATTCTAAAATTAGACAGCACTGAATAATATTTTGCTATTATCTCTTGCTCTTCAAAGTTTTCCCCTCTAGGGACTGGAACTGTAGAATCTCTTCCTAATGTCCTCCCTCAATATGACCTGCCCTGTCCACTAGTCTACCACTAATCTACACTGTCCATTTACTGACAGCTGGAGCTGCAATGTCACCCTCTTCTCTGGCTGTTATCTACAAAATGCATTTGGAGACTGTGTTATTCATTTACAATGATTACATCAAGAGAGCTAGCTGATAGGAAGTTAGCTAGTTAATTAATGATTACATCAAGAGAGCTAGCTGATAGGAAGTTAGCTAGTTAATTAATGATTACATCAAGAGAGCTAGCTGATAGAAAGTTAGCTAGCTAATGATTACATCGAGAGAGCTAGCTGACAGGAAGTTAGCAAGTTTATGATTACATCAAGAGAGCTAGTTGATAGGAAGTTAGCTCGCTAATGATTACATCACGAGAGCTAGTTGATAGGAAGTTAGCTCGCTAATGATTACATCACGAGAGCTAGTTGATAGGAAGTTAGCTCGCTAATGATTACATCACGAGAGCTAGTTGATAGGAAGTTAGCTAGCTAATGATTACATCACGAGAGCTAGCTAATAGGATGTTAGCTAGCGGATGCCATTTAATTCACTTAAGGTAAATAGTGCTCGAAGTTAGCTAGTTAGCAGCTCAGTTGAGTTAGTGGCCTACTGTAGCTAATATCTGAGATCTGACCCTGTCAAGGACATCCAACCCTGACAATATATGTTTATCATACTAGGAGTGTGACTAACACAGAGACTAAACAAGATGCTCATATCCTCTTTGTGCCTCTCTGCTCTGAATCAGATCCTTCCTTCCCAGTGGATGGTCTGGATGATGTCACTGGCCTTCAGCTCAGAGAGAATGCCTGTCTGACACATCTGCATTGTTTCTCATTTTAGGTCTGGGATTATTCCTAATGGGATTAACATGACAAGCATTTGAACTGCAGCTCTCATCTTTTACACGGGCAAATGAACAGGACAAAAAAAAATCTCTTTCTCTCTGTCTATCATTCTTACCCACTCTAACCCGCTCTCTTCTTTGCTTCTCTCTCTCTGTCTCTTGCTCTCTTTCCTCTCTCTCTCTCTTTCTCTGTGGAAGCTCTTTGTAAGTATAGTAACCCCAGGCTGCTCAGTGAAAACAGCAAAGCACCAGACTCTAGTCCACTGACTCTTTTTAAAAGAGGCTGTCCTCAGAAAAGCATAAAGGATAAATAGCAGGGCTTCATTTTTTTTAAATTACTTTTTTTGAGTGAAACGGGGGGAAACTTGTCAAAACCAGACAACAACTAAACCCAGCTCTAATCAGCCTTCTGTGAGGAGAGAATCTAAGGATGCATCCCAAATGGTACCCTATTCCCTATGTTGTGCACTACTTTAGACCAGAGCCCTATGGGACCCTATTCCCTATGTAGTGCATTACTTTAGACCAGAGCCCTATGATACCTGGTCAAAGCAGTATAGGGAATAGGGTGCCACAGGGCTCTGGTCTAAAGTAATGCACTACATAGGGAGTAGGGTCCCATAGGGCTCTGGTCTAAAGTGGTGCCCATATAGGGAAGAGGGTATAATTTGATACAGAGACTAGAGCTGTTGATTGAATCCTGGTGTTTTCAGCCTTCTGAACTCCCCTTCATACACACACGTACGCCACCAGCACCACCACCACCAGCATCACCCCCACCACCAGCACCTCCCCCACCACCACCACCAGCACCTCCCCCACCACCAGCACCACCACCCACACCACTACCAACAGCATCACCACCACCACCAGCACCTCCCCCACCACCACCACCAGCACCTCCCCCACCACCAGCACCACCACCCCCACCACCAGCACCACCCACACCACCCCCACCACCACCAGCGTCACCACCACTACCACCAGCACCACCCACACCCCCACCACCAGCACCTCCCCCACCACCACCAGCACTACTACCACCATCAGCATTACCACCACCACCACTACCACCACCACCACTACCACCACAACCATCACCACCACCACTACCAGCACCACCACCACCACCACCACTACCACCACAACCATCACCACCACCACTACTACCACCACCACCACCACTACCACCACAACCACCACCACCAGCAGCCCCACCACCACCACCCCTACCACCAGCACCACCCACACCACTACCACCACCACCACCAGCGTCACCACCACCACCACCAGCACCACCCACACCCCCACCCCCCCCACCACCAGCACCACTACCACCCACACCACTACCAACAGCATCACCACCACCCCCACTACCACCAGCATCACCCACACCACCACCACCAGCAGCATGACCCCCACCCCCACCACCCACACCACTACCAACAGCATCACCACCACCACCACCACTACCACCAGCATCACCACCACCCCCACCACTACCACCAGCATCACCACCACCCCCACCACTACCACCAGCATCACCAACCCCACCACCACCAGCACCACCCCCACCACTACCACCAGCATCACCACCACCCCCACCACTACTATCACCACCATTACTATCACTACCACCACCATCACCCACATCACTACCACCAGCATCCCCACCATCACCACCACTACCACCACCTACACTATCACCACCATTACTATCACCACCATTACTGTCACTACTACAGTGCCTTGCGAAAGTATTCGGCCCCCTTGAACTTTGCGACCTTTTGCCACATTTCAGGCTTCAAACATAAAGATATAAAACTGTATTTTTTTGTGAAGAATCAACAACAAGTGGGACACAATCATGAAGTGGAACGACATTTATTTGATATTTCAAACTTTTTTAACAAATCAAAAACTGAAAAATTGGGCGTGCAAAATTATTCAGCCCCCTTAAGTTAATACTTTGTAGCGCCACCTTTTGCTGTGATTACATCTGCAAGTCGCTTGGGGTATGTCTCTATCAATTTTGCACATCGAGAGACTGAAATTTTTCCCATTCCTCCTTGCAAAACAGCTCGAGCTCAGTGAGGTTGGATGCATTACTTTAGACCAGAGCCCTATGATACCTGGTCAAAGCAGTATAGCATCTTCCTCCTGAGCACATGTGGTTTTTGGGAGAAAGTTCAATTAAAGATAAGATGTGCCCATGGCATTAGGATATTAGGGTCTGCTTAGAAAAAGCTATTGTAAACAACGCCACAGTAGAATTAGGACTTCAATCATATTCCGTTGGATATGACACTCTGCTCAGCTCACTGACTAGCTGATGTTGTGAGAATCTCTCAGGTTGTTTGGCACTGGACAGT
Organism: Oncorhynchus mykiss; assembly: GCF_013265735.2. Classification (NCBI taxonomy): domain Eukaryota; kingdom Metazoa; phylum Chordata; class Actinopteri; order Salmoniformes; family Salmonidae; genus Oncorhynchus; species Oncorhynchus mykiss. The sequence goes on along the minus strand of NC_048572.1, from coordinate 86,034,929 downwards.
GTAATGGCATTGGAAGTGATGGCTGCCATTTTACTGTCTCCTAATTAACTTTGCTATTTTGTTAGCATTTTTTGTAACTCAGTTTGTACATAATGTTACTGCTACCGTCTCTTTTGACCAAAAAAGTGCTTCTGGAGATCAGAACAGCGATTACTCACCTCGAACTGGACAAATATTTTTTATTTAAATGAGTCCAACGGAAAGGATGTACTGCTTCCCGGAGACCAGGGCCCTCAACCCTGTCATTCGCATGAAGAAAAGACTGAAATACAGGGGGCGGAGGTCTGGGTGCCTTGTGAGAATTAGTCGGCGAATGAGTAAACCACCTCTACCCTCTGTATTATTGGACAACGTACAATCATTGCTAAACAAACTGGATTTACAATTTAAGAATATCCTACCAACAGGACATTAAAAACTGTAATATCTTATGTTTCACCGAGACTTGGCTGTACGAAGACATAGAGCTGGCTGGCTTCTCCGTTTTTCGCCAGGAAAGAGCCGCTATGTCTGGTAAAACGAGGGGCGTATGTGTGTGTCTATTTCTCAGTAACTGCTGGTGCTCGATGTCTAATATTAAAGAAGTCTCGAGGTATTGCTCGCCTGAGGTAGAATATCTCATGATAAGCTGTAGACCACAGGATCTACCAAGAGAGTTCACATCTATATTATTCGTTGCCGTCTATTTACCACCACAAACCGATGCTGGCACTAAGACCACTCTCAACAAGCTGTATGAAGGCCATCAGCAAACAAGAAAATGCTCACCCAGAAGCAGCGCTCCTAGTGGCCGGGGACTTTAATGCAGGCAAACTTAAATGACTCCAACACCATCATTAAGCTTACTGACGACACAACGATGAGACAGCCTATAAGGAGGAGGTCAGAGACCTGGCAGTGTGATGCCAGGACAACAACCTCTCTCTGAATGTGAGCAAGACAAAAGGGGCAGATCGTGGACTGTAGGAAAAGGAGGGCTGAACAGGCCCCCATTAACATTGACGGAACTGAAGTGGAGCAGGACGAGAGTTTAAAGTTCCTTGGTGTCCTCATCACCAACAAACTCTCTTGGTCCAAACACACCAAGACAGTTGTGAAGAGGGCACAACAGCACCTTTTCCCCCTCAGGAGACTGAGAAGATTTGGCAGTGGCGCAGCGGTCTAAGGCACTACATCTCAGTGCAAGAGGCATCACTAAAGTCCTTGGTTCTAATTCAGGCTGTATAACATCTGGCCGGGATTGAGAGTCCCATAGGGCGGCGCACAATTGGCGCAGCGTTGTCTGGGTTTGGCCAGGGTAGTCCGTCATTGTAAATAAGAATTTGTTCTTTAACTAACTTGCCTAGTTAAATAAAGGTCAAATAAAAATCCTCACAGTTCTACAGCTGCACCATCGAGAGCATCCTGACTGGTTGTGTTACCGCCTGGTATGGCAACTGCTCAGCATCTGACTTGGGTAGTGCATCCTGCCAGTATATCACTGGGGCCAAGTTTCCTGACATCCAGAACCTGTATGTATACTAGGTGGTGTCAGAGGAAGGCCCCAAAAATTGTCAAAGTCTACAGTCACCACAGACTGTTCTCTCTGCTACAGCACGGCTGTACCGGAGCGCCAAGTCTAGGATCAAATGGCTCCTTAACAGCTTCTATCCCCAAGCCATTAAACTGCTGAACAACTAATCAAATGGCCACCTGGACTATTTACATTGAACCTCCCGTTGTTTTTACACTGCTGCTACTCGCTGCTTATTATCAAATTACCTCGACTAACCTATACCCCTTCCTATTTACTCGGTACCAGTACCCCCTGTATATAGCCTCCACGTTGACTCGGTACCGGTACCCTCTGTATATAGCCTCCACGTTGACTCGGTAACGGTACCCTCTGTATATAGCCTCCTCATTGACTCTGTACCGGTACCCCCTGTATATAGCCTCCACACTGACTCGGTAATGGTACCCTCTGTATATAACCTCCTCATTGACTCTGTACCGGTACCCCCTGTATATAGCCTCCACATTGACTCTGTACCGGTACCCCTGTATATAGCCTCCACATTGACTCTGTACCGGTACCCCCTGTATATAGCCTCCACATTGACTCTGTACCGTAATACCCTGTATATAGCCTCCACATTGACTCTGTACCGTAATACCCTGTATATAGCCTCCACATTGACTCTGTACCGTAACACCCTGTATATAGCCTCCACATTGACTCTGTACCAGTACCCCCTGTATATAGCCTCCACATTGACTCTGTACCGTAATACCCTGTATATAGCCTCCACATTGACTCTGTACCGTAACACCCTGTATATAGCCTCCACATTGACTCTGTACCGTAACACCCTGTATATAGCCTCCACATTGACTCTGTACCGGTACCCCCTGTATATAGCCTCCACATTGACTCTGTACCGTAACACCCTGTATATAGCCTCCACATTGACTCTGTACCGTAGCACCCTGTATATAGCCTCCACATTGACTCTGTACCGTAACACCCTGTATATAGCCTCCACATTGACTCTGTACCGGTACCCCCTGTATATAGCCTCCACATTGACTCTGTACCGTAACACCCTGTATATAGCCTCCACATTGACTCTGTACCGTAACACCCTGTATATAGCCTCCACATTGACTCTGTACCGTAACACCCTGTATATAGCCTCCACATTGACTCTGTACCGTAACACCCTGTATATAGCCTCCACATTGACTCTGTACCGGTACCCCCTGTATATAGCCTCCACATTCACTCTGTACCGTAACGCCCTGTATATAGCCTCCACATTGACTCTGTACCGTAACACCCTGTATATAGCCTCCACATTGACTCTGTACCGTAACACCCTGTATATAGCCTCCACATTGACTCTGTACCGTAACACCCTGTATATAGCCTCCACATTGACTCTGTACCGTAACACCCTGTATATAGCCTCCACATTGACTCTGTACCGTAACACCCTGTATATAGCCTCCACATTGACTCTGTACCGTAACACCCTGTATATAGCCTCCACATTGACTCTGTACCGTAACACCCTGTATATAGCCTCCACATTGACTCTGTACCGTAATACCCTGTATATAGCCTCCACATTGACTCTGTACCGTAACACCCTGTATATAGCCTCCACATTGACTCTGTACCGTAACACCCTGTATATAGCCTCCACATTGACTCTGTACCGTAACACCCTGTATATAGCCTCCACATTGACTCTGTACCGTAATACCCTGTATATAGCCTCCACATTGACTCTGTACCGTAACACCCTGTATATAGCCTCCACATTGACTCTGTACCGTAATACCCTGTATATAGCCTCCACATTGACTCTGTACCGTAACACCCTGTATATAGCCTCCACATTGACTCTGTACCGTAATACCCTGTATATAGCCTCCACATTGACTCTGTACCGTAACACCCTGTATATAGCCTCCACATTGACTCTGTACCGTAACACCCTGTATATAGCCTCCACATTGACTCTGTACCGTAACACCCTGTATATAGCCTCCACATTGACTCTGTACCGTAACACCCTGTATATAGCCTCCACATTGACTCTGTACCGTAACACCCTGTATATAGCCTCCACATTGACTCTGTACCGTAATACCCTGTATATAGCCTCCACATTGACTCTGTACCGTAACACCCTGTATATAGCCTCCACATTGACTCTGTACCAGTACCCCCTGTATATAGCCTCCACATTGACTCTGTACCGTAATACCCTGTATATAGCCTCCACATTGACTCTGTACCGTAACACCCTGTATATAGCCTCCACATTGACTCTGTACCGTAACACCCTGTATATAGCCTCCACATTGACTCTGTACCGGTACCCCCTGTATATAGCCTCCACATTGACTCTGTACCGTAACACCCTGTATATAGCCTCCACATTGACTCTGTACCGTAGCACCCTGTATATAGCCTCCACATTGACTCTGTACCGTAACACCTTGTATATAGCCTCCACATTGACTCTGTACCGGTACCCCCTGTATATAGCCTCCACATTGACTCTGTACCGTAACACCCTGTATATAGCCTCCACATTGACTCTGTACCGTAACACCCTGTATATAGCCTCCACATTGACTCTGTACCGTAACACCCTGTATATAGCCTCCACATTGACTCTGTACCGTAACACCCTGTATATAGCCTCCACATTGACTCTGTACCGGTACCCCCTGTATATAGCCTCCACATTCACTCTGTACCGTAACGCCCTGTATATAGCCTCCACATTGACTCTGTACCGTAACACCCTGTATATAGCCTCCACATTGACTCTGTACCGTAACACCCTGTATATAGCCTCCACATTGACTCTGTACCGTAACACCCTGTATATAGCCTCCACATTGACTCTGTACCGTAACACCCTGTATATAGCCTCCACATTGACTCTGTACCGTAACACCCTGTATATAGCCTCCACATTGACTCTGTACCGTAACACCCTGTATATAGCCTCCACATTGACTCTGTACCGTAACACCCTGTATATAGCCTCCACATTGACTCTGTACCGTAATACCCTGTATATAGCCTCCACATTGACTCTGTACCGTAACACCCTGTATATAGCCTCCACATTGACTCTGTACCGTAACACCCTGTATATAGCCTCCACATTGACTCTGTACCGTAACACCCTGTATATAGCCTCCACATTGACTCTGTACCGTAATACCCTGTATATAGCCTCCACATTGACTCTGTACCGTAACACCCTGTATATAGCCTCCACATTGACTCTGTACCGTAATACCCTGTATATAGCCTCCACATTGACTCTGTACCGTAACACCCTGTATATAGCCTCCACATTGACTCTGTACCGTAACACCCTGTATATAGCCTCCACATTGACTCTGTACCGTAATACCCTGTATATAGCCTCCACATTGACTCTGTACCGTAACACCCTGTATATAGCCTCCACATTGACTCTGTACCGTAACACCCTGTATATAGCCTCCACATTGACTCTGTACCGTAACACCCTGTATATAGCCTCCACATTGACTCTGTACCGTAACACCCTGTATATAGCCTCCACATTGACTCTGTACCGTAACACCCTGTATATAGCCTCCACATTGACTCTGTACCGTAATACCCTGTATATAGCCTCCACATTGACTCTGTACCGTAATACCCTGTATATAGCCTCCACATTGACTCTGTACCGGTACCCCCTGTATATAGCCTCCACATTGACTCTGTACCGGTACCCCCTGTATATAGCCTCCACATTGACTCTGTACCGGTACCCCCTGTATATAGCCTCCACATTGACTCTGTACCGTAATACCCTGTATATAGCCTCCACATTGACTCTGTACCGTAACACCCTGTATATAGACTCCACATTGACTCTGTACCGTAACACCCTGTATATAGACTCCACATTGACTCTGTACCGTAACACCCTGTATATAGCCTCCACATTGACTCTGTACCGTAACACCCTGTATATAGCCTCCCCATTGACTCTGTACCGTAACACCCTGTATATAGACTCCACATTGACTCTGTACCGTAACACCCTGTACATAGCCTCCACATTGACTCTGTACCGTAACACCCTGTATATAGCCTCCCCATTGACTCTGTACCGTAACACCCTGTATATAGCCTCCACATTGACTCTGTACCGGTACCCCCTGTATATAGCCTCCACATTGACTCTGTACCGTAACACCCTGTATATAGCCTCCACATTGACTCTGTACCGTAACACCCTGTATATAGACTCCACATTGACTCTGTACCGGTACACCCTGTATATAGACTCCACATTGACTCTGTACCGTAATACCCTGTATATAGCCTCCACATTGACTCTGTACCGTAATACCCTGTATATAGCCTCCACATTGACTCTGTACCAGTACCCCCTGTATATAGCCTCCCCATTGACTCTGTACCGTAACACCCTGTATATAGACTCCACATTGACTCTGTACCGTAACACCCTGTATATAGCCTCCACATTGACTCTGTACCGTAACACCCTGTATATAGCCTCCACATTGACTCTGTACCGTAACACCCTGTATATAGCCTCCACATTGACTCTGTACCGTAACACCCTGTATATAGCCTCCACATTGACTCTGTACCGTAACACCCTGTATATAGCCTCCACATTGACTCTGTACCGTAACACCCTGTATATAGCCTCCACATTGACTCTGTACCGTAACACCCTGTATATAGCCTCCACATTGACTCTGTACCGTAACACCCTGTATATAGCCTCCACATTGACTCTGTACCGTAACACCCTGTATATAGCCTCCACATTGACTCTGTACCGTAACACCCTGTATATAGCCTCCACATTGACTCTGTACCGTAATACCCTGTATATAGCCTCCACATTGACTCTGTACCGTAATACCCTGTATATAGCCTCCACATTGACTCTGTACCGGTACCCCCTGTATATAGCCTCCACATTGACTCTGTACCGGTACCCCCTGTATATAGCCTCCACATTGACTCTGTACCGGTACCCCCTGTATATAGCCTCCACATTGACTCTGTACCGTAATACCCTGTATATAGCCTCCACATTGACTCTGTACCGTAACACCCTGTATATAGACTCCACATTGACTCTGTACCGTAACACCCTGTATATAGACTCCACATTGACTCTGTACCGTAACACCCTGTATATAGCCTCCACATTGACTCTGTACCGTAACACCCTGTATATAGCCTCCCCATTGACTCTGTACCGTAACACCCTGTATATAGACTCCACATTGACTCTGTACCGTAACACCCTGTACATAGCCTCCACATTGACTCTGTACCGTAACACCCTGTATATAGCCTCCCCATTGACTCTGTACCGTAACACCCTGTATATAGCCTCCACATTGACTCTGTACCGGTACCCCCTGTATATAGCCTCCACATTGACTCTGTACCGTAACACCCTGTATATAGCCTCCACATTGACTCTGTACCGTAACACCCTGTATATAGACTCCACATTGACTCTGTACCGGTACACCCTGTATATAGACTCCACATTGACTCTGTACCGTAATACCCTGTATATAGCCTCCACATTGACTCTGTACCGTAATACCCTGTATATAGCCTCCACATTGACTCTGTACCAGTACCCCCTGTATATAGCCTCCCCATTGACTCTGTACCGTAACACCCTGTATATAGACTCCACATTGACTCTGTACCGTAACACCCTGTATATAGCCTCCACATTGACTCTGTACCGTAACACCCTGTATATAGCCTCCACATTGACTCTGTACCGTAACACCCTGTATATAGCCTCCACATTGACTCTGTACCGTAACACCCTGTATATAGCCTCCACATTGACTCTGTACCGTAACACCCTGTATATAGCCTCCACATTGACTCTGTACCGTAACACCCTGTATATAGCCTCCACATTGACTCTGTACCGTAACACCCTGTATATAGCCTCCACATTGACTCTGTACCGTAACACCCTGTATATAGCCTCGTTATTCTTATGTACCATTATTGTGTTCATTTTTGATTTGTTCGATTTTTTTTAAACTATATTTTCTTAACTCTATTTGTTGTTGGTTAAGGGCTTGTAAAGTAAGATTTTCACGGTAAGCTTTACTCTTGTTGTTCGGCGCATTCGGCACATGTTACAATTTTTTTGTAATTTTTAATTTTTAAACATTAGCATAGCAAGGCCACAGTAGAGCAAAGTAGTATTGATGAATGGATTGATAGGCTTAAATTTTAAATTGTAGTTCTGTCCTCAAGTAGTTACGGTACAGTATGTTTACGGCTGGTGAATGCTGCTTGGTGGAAATGTGGTGTAGGGGAATAAAATGTGGAAATGTGGTGTAGGGGGAATAAAAGGTGGAAATGTGGTGTAGGGGGAATAAAAGGTGGAAATGTGGTGTAGGGGGAATAAAAGGTGGAAATGTGTAGGGGGAATAAAAGGTGGAAATGTGGTGTAGGGGGAATAAAAGGTGGAAATGTGTAGGGGGAATAAAAGGTGGAAATGTGTAGGGGGAATAAAAGGTGGAAATGTGTAGGGGGAATAAAAGGCGGAAAGTGTAGGGGGAATAAAAGGTGGAAATGTGTAGGGGGAATAAAAGGTGTAAATGTGTAGGGGGAATAAAAGGCGGAAAGTGTAGGGGGAATAAAAGGTGGAAATGTGTAGGGGGAATAAAAGGCGGAAAGTGTAGGGGGAATAAAAGGTGGAAATGTGTAGGGGGAATAAAAGGCGGAAAGTGTAGGGGGAATAAAAGGCGGAAAGTGTAGGGGGAATAAAAGGTGGAAATATAGTGTAGGGGAATAAAAGGTGTAAATGTCAGACAAGTTGCTGAGGAAAGAGGAAAATACACACAATTCAAGGTTGTTGCGTTCACGTCTGTTAGCTCTGATCAAGGTGGGAGCCAAAGGACCTTAGGTGAATCTGCCATGTAATTCTGGTTTATTTTATATCAGCAGGAGAGTAAACTGCCATCTAATTCTGGTTTATTTTATATCAGCAGGAGAGTAACAACTACCATCTAATTCACAGGGACCTTGTTCATTTTCTAAGCAGGTCCAAAGCCTAGTACAATACTTCAGATAACCCTTCATTGGTGGTAGACTGTAACACTATACCTCAGCTAAAGCCTGTTCAGGGTGATAGACTGTAACACTATACCTCAGCTAAAGCCTGTTCAGGGTGATAGACTGAAACAAGGCTCAAGATTCAAGGCCTGGTTATTTCATGTTTATGAATGTTCGCATTTTACCTAATGAAACCCATAGCGGGTGGTATCTGTAACAAACGGCCTACAAGTTTAGAGGTGACATGTTACCCCAGGATACCTATTACAGGTGGTAAATATAGAAACACAGTAGCTATGTTTACGTCAGGGGAATTTAGCGAAAAGTTGTTATTCCGTTTTAATTTGTTTTGCATTCAGTATGAATCAGATGATTTTGAGAAGAAATAGAGAGAGAGAGGGAGAGAGAGAAGGGGAGAGAGAGACAGAGGGGGAGAGAGAGACAGAGGGGGAGAGAGGGGGAGAGAGAGACAGAGAGGGAGAGAGAGACAGAGGGGGAGAGAGAGAAAGACAGAGGGGGAGAGAGAGAGAGACAGAGGGGGAGAGAGAGAGAGACAGAGGGGGAGAGAGAGAGAGGGGGAGAGAGAGAGGGGGAGAGAGAGAGAGAGAGGGGGAGAGAGAGAGAGAGGGGGAGAGAGAGAGAGAGGGGGAGAGAGAGAGAGAGGGGGAGATAGAGACAGAGAGACAGAGGGGGAGAGAGAGATAGGGGGAGAGAGAGAGGGGGAGAGAGAGAGAGGGGGAGAGAGAGAGGGGGAGAGAGAGAGAGAGAGAGGGGGAGAGAGAGAGGGGGAGAGAGAGAGGGAGAGAGAGAGAGAGAGAGAGAGAGAGAGAGGGGGAGAGAGAGAGGGGGAGAGAGAGAGAGAGGGGGAGAGAGAGAGAGAGGGGGAGAGAGAGAGAGAGGGGGAGAGAGAGAGAGGGGGAGAGAGAGACAGAGAGACAGAGAGACAGCAGGGTATTTGAGGTGTAAACATTTGCAGGTGAATTGATGATGGATTGATGAAATGAGTAATAAATCAAATTCTGAGGGAGATATTTTTCCTCTGCTTCTCTATGAACAGAGCCTGAATGAAAACGCTTGACTTTGTGATTTAACACGACCATTAGATATAACGAGCGTATACATAACCAACTATAGACGGGTTGGTTGTTTAGCAACAAAACCCGGCGTGTGCGCAACTATGGGGGAAAAACAGACAAGGATGGCTTAGATTGTTGATAACATGTAAACTATATATTTAGTCTCCAATGTTTATTGAAAACATAAATACATTTTGACAATGAACACTTGTTGTCTCTCGAATACATCGTTACAGTTGTTGGTTAGCTAGCTAGCTAGCTAATTTTAGCCATATTAGCATAGACGTGACATCGGTCAAAACACTCCTAAACAAGAGACATGGTAAAACTAGCTGAAACGAGCCACCTAGGATTCCAAACATGGCAGCTTCTTGTCATTGTTCCTAGCGATCTGACCGTTCAGATTCATAACAACGCACGCCTTCTGGCCACATCGACACACTCGCATCATTTTCGTGATTTCAGCCAACCCGTCTGTTGACATAGCTGAATTTCCTTTACAGCTCCCTGAGCTCTCTGAGACTGGATCACAATGAATCCTCACTAAACTGCTGTTCACATGAACACACACACACACACACACACAAACACACACACACACACACACACACACACACAGACACACCCTTTGGTAAAGGCAAAAGGGTATTATTGGGCCACTATATGGTTAAAACTATCATTTCTATAAGAAAATTAGGATGGGTGGTCAGTCCTTGCACACATTGCTCTGTCTGTGAATTTGACGGTGGATATATTTCTCCAGACCCATCCCTCAGCTGTTTACCAAAACAGAGGCAGGGTGCCCATTTTGTTATTGTTTGAACTGCAGATTGCTGCTTTAGCGGCAGCATTTTATCTAGCTTGGATCATCATAAGCAATATTCCAGCTGGACAAATTTACATGTCTTGATGAACAGCGAGATGTCTTGATGAACAGGGTGTTTTGTTGGAGTGTGTATAATAGAGGAAAAGTAAGATGAGGTGGTGAGGTGGTGAGGTTAGGTGGTGAGGGGAGGTTAGGTGGTGGTGGTGAGGTGGTGAGGGTGAGGTTAGGTGGTGGTGGTGAGGTGGTGAGGTTAGGTGGTGAGGTTAGGTGGTGGTGGTGAGGTGGTGAGGTTAGGTGGTGAGGTTAGGTGGTGGTGGTGAGGTGGTGAGGTTAGGTGAGGTCACCACCACCACCTAACCTCACCACCACCACCTAACCTCCCCTCACCACCTCACCACCACTGAGACATAGTCAAGACCGAGACCGGGTGGTGGTGGTGAGGTGGTGGTGGTGAGGTGGAGGTGGTGAGGGGAGGTGGTGGTGGTGGTGGTGGTGAGGGGAGGTGGTGAGGGGAGGTGGTGGTGGTGAGGTTAGGTTAGGTGGTGGTGGTGAGGGGACGTGATGAAGTGGGGCGGTGGTGAGGTTAGGTGGTGAGGTTAGGTGGTGGTGGTGAGGTGGTGAGGGGAGGTTAGGTGGTGGTGGTGAGGTGGTGAGGGTGAGGTTAGGTGGTGGTGGTGAGGTGGTGAGGTTAGGTGGTGAGGTTAGGTGGTGGTGGTGAGGTGGTGAGGTTAGGTGGTGAGGTTAGGTGGTGGTGGTGAGGTGGTGAGGTTAGGTGAGGTCACCACCACCACCTAACCTCACCACCACCACCTAACCTCCCCTCACCACCTCACCACCACTGAGACATAGTCAAGACCGAGACCGGGTGGTGGTGGTGAGGTGGTGGTGGTGAGGTGGAGGTGGTGAGGGGAGGTGGTGGTGGTGGTGGTGGTGAGGGGAGGTGGTGAGGGGAGGGGAGGTGGTGGTGGTGAGGTTAGGTTAGGTGATGGTGGTGAGGGGACGTGATGAAGTGGGGCGGTGGTGAGGTGGTTGAGGTTAGGTGGTGGTGGTGAGGTGGTGAGGTTAGGTGGTGGTGGTGAGGTGGTGAGGTTAGGTGGTGGTGGTGAGGTGGTGAGGGGAGATGGTGGTGGTGAGGTTAGGTGGTGGTGGTGAGGTGGTGAGGGGAGGTGATGACGTGGGGCGGTGGTGAGGTAAGGGGATGAGGAGGTGAAGTGGTGAGGAGGTGAGCACTACATTTCCATTTTTAAACAACTAATTGACTTCCATTTAAATGAATCAGATCAAGCCCAAACTGTGCGATGTGGTAGTGAGTTGTGAGTTTCCAACAGGCCAATACACTACATAGTTTAGCGCAGAAAACGTGATAATTAACTCCTATAACCATACTCCATTGCACAAGGAGGGTGAGAAGAGACAGAAGACGTGCGATGGAGAGTGATATAGAGATGTTGCTTCACAAGGTATCTCTACCTGAAAATATATGATCTAAGTGGTTGATAGTTGGTATTCAGCAGTCATAAAAGCCTTATTTACTTTTGAAGAACTACTTAAATAGTGATTATGTCAGACAACATAGGCAGCAGCTCTCTAGAAAAGAGATAATGACTTGGCATCTTTTTGTGCCATTTATGAATGTGTTATTCAATGTGTTTCTCTGGGCTATAGAAGTAAAAGGACAAATTAAATATATTTTTCAATATACATATTTTTTTATAGCTAAAAGGAGTCCTAAAATGTCAAATCTAATTTCTAAATGAACCATAGTATGTATGGCCATCTTAAAACCATTCCATTGATCAGTTTAGAACCCCCCCCCCCCCTGATCAGTTTAGAACTTTTTAAGAATCGATAATGATTCCTACAGTGGTCAGGAGTAAATGGGCATTCACTACCATTATGATACTTGTTTTAATTGGTTTATTATGTGTTGTTACAACATTATAAAAACAATTATAGTAAATTAAAACCAAAAATCAAAAACCGTAATTAGTTTTTTTAATAACCGAAACGAAACCGATCTTAAAGAAGCACTCACACACACACACACACACACACGCGCGACCTAGATCTGAATGACCGTGGATAATCTACTGTCATGTCGTGTGTTATGTTATTGAGGTGTTCTAGTGTTCTACACTGCTAGAATTTATTGCCACTTCATCTGGTGAGATTACCTCAGCGTTCTCTAATGGAACTGACAATAAGAAATTAGTGGAAATGACTGATGCTTGGATGAACTGTCCACCACTCCCCATGTCTCACCTCCAAGGAGCTCTCTCTTTCTATCCACCACTCCCCTGCCTCACCTCCCAGGAGCTCTCTCTTTCTGTCCACTCCCCTGTCTCACCTCCCAGGAGCTCTCTCTTTCTGTCCACTCCCATGTCTCACCTCCCAGGAGCTCTCTCTTTCTATCCACCACTCCTCGTGTCTCACCTCCAAGGAGCTCTCTCTTTCTGTCCACTCCTGTCTCACCTCCCAGGAGCTCTCTCTTTCTGTCCACTCCCCTGTCTCACCTTCCAGGAGCTCTCTCTTTCTATCCACCACTCCTCATGTCTCACCTCCCAGGAGCTCTCTCTTTCTGTCCACTCCCCATGTCTCACCTCCCAGGAGCTCTCTCTTTCTATCCACCACTCCCCATGTCTCACCTCCCAGGAGCTCTCTCTTTCTATCCACCACTCCCCATGTCTCACCTCCCAGGAGCTCTCTCTTTCTATCCACCACTCCCCATGTCTCACCTCCCAGGAGCTCTCTCTTTCTATCCACCACTCCTCATGTCTCACCTCCCAGGAGCTCTCTCTTTCTATCCACCACTCCTCATGTCTCACCTCCCAGGAGCTCTCTCTTTCTGTCCACTCCCCATGTCTCACCTCCCAGGAGCTCTCTCTTTCTATCCACCACTCCCCATGTCTCACCTCCCAGGAGCTCTCTCTTTCTATCCACCGCTCCCCATGTCTCACCTCCCAGGAGCTCTCTCTTTCTATCCACCACTCCCCATGTCTCACCTCCCAGGAGCTCTCTCTTTCTATCCACCACTCCCCATGTCTCACCTCCCAGGAGCTCTCTCTTTCTATCCACCACTCCCCATGTCTCACCTCCCAGGAGCTCTCTCTTTCTATCCACCACTCCTCATGTCTCACCTCCCAGGAGCTCTCTCTTTCTATCCACCACTCCTCATGTCTCACCTCCCAGGAGCTCTCTCTTTCTGTCCACTCCCCATGTCTCACCTCCCAGGAGCTCTCTCTTTCTATCCACCACTCCCCATGTCTCACCTCCCAGGAGCTCTCTCTTTCTATCCACCACTCCCCATGTCTCACCTCCCAGGAGCTCTCTCTTTCTATCCACCACTCCCCATGTCTCACCTCCCAGGAGCTCTCTCTTTCTATCCACCACTCCTCATGTCTCACCTCCCAGGAGCTCTCTCTTTCTATCCACCACTCCTCATGTCTCACCTCCCAGGAGCTCTCTCTTTCTATCCACCACTCCCCATGTCTCACCTCCCAGGAGCTCTCTCTTTCTATCCACCACTCCTCATGTCTCACCTCCCAGGAGCTCTCTCTTTCTGTCCACTCCCCATGTCTCACCTCCCAGGAGCTCTCTCTTTCTGTCCACTCCCCTGTCTCACCTCCCAGGAGCTCTCTCTTTCTGTCCACTCCCCTGTCTCACCTCCCAGGAGCTCTCTCTTTCTGTCCACTCCCCTGTCTCACCTCACAGGAGCTCTCTCTTTCTGTCCACTCCCCTGTCTCACCTCCCAAGAGCTCTCTCTTTCTATCCACCACTCCTCATGTCTCACCTCCCAGGAGCTCTCTCTTTCTGTCCACTCCCCTGTCTCACCTCCAAGGAGCTCTCTCTTTCTGTCCACTCCTGTCTCACCTCCCAGGAGCTCTCTCTTTCTGTCCACTCCCCATGTATCACCTCCCAGGAGCTCTCTCTTTCTATCCACCACTCCTCATGTCTCACCTCCCAGGAGCTCTCTCTTTCTGTCCACTCCCCTGTCTCACTTCCCAGGAACTCTCTCTTTCTATCCACCACTCCTCAAGTCTCACCTCCCAGGAGCTCTCTCTCTCTGTCCACTCCCCATGTCTCACCTCACAGGAGCTCTCTCTTTCTGTCCACTCCCCATGTCTCACCTTCCAGGAGCTCTCTCTTTCTGTCCACTCCCCATGTCTCACCTCCAAGGAGCTCTCTCTTTCTATCCACCACTCCTCAAGTCTCACCTCCCAGGAGCTCTCTCTTTCTGTCCACTCCCCTGTCTCACCTCCCAGGAGCTCTTTCTTTCTATCCACCACTCCTCATGTCTCACCTCCCAGGAGCTCTCTCTTTCTGTCCACTCCCCTGTCTCACTTCCCAGGAACTCTCTCTTTCTATCCACCACTCCTCAAGTCTCACCTCCCAGGAGCTCTCTCTTTCTGTCCACCACTCCTCATGTCTCACCTCCCAGGAGCTCTCTCTTTCTGTCCACTCCCATGTCTCACCTCCAAGGAGCTCTCTCTTTCTATCCACCACTCCTCATGTCTCACCTCCCAGGAGCTCTCTCTTTCTATCCACCACTCCTCATGTCTCACCTCCAAGGAGCTCTCTCTTTCTGTCCACTCCCCATGTCTCACCTCCAAGGAGCTCTCTCTTTCTGTCCACTCCCCATGTCTCACCTCCCAGGAGCTCGCTCTTTCTGTCCACTCCCCATGTCTCACCTCCCAGTAGCTCTCTCTTTCTATCCACCACTCCCCTGTCTCACCTCCCAGGAGCTCTCTCTTTCTATCCACCACTCCCCATGTCTCACATCCCAGGAGCTCTCTCTTTCTATCCACCACTCCCCATGTCTCACTTCCAAGGAGCTCTCTTTCTATCCACCACTGCCATTAGCTGAGAACTGCCTCAACCCACCACCTTTCTGGTTAAGTAACGTCACCTACACTATGCAGTCAGTGTGTCTCCCTGAACACAGATCAGAAAGCCTTGTTGGAACCCAGCTAGGTATAATTACTCTGATGGAGATACAAACTGATAAGTACTGATCCCAGATCAGATAGCCTTGTTAGAACCCATCTTGGCAGAATTACTCTGAAGTTCAATAGCTAGATAAAGAAGGCTAACTTGCTAACATTGCCCATGACTGGAAGTAAGGCTAACGAGCAAGAATCTGATTATGGAGTTTGCATTTTTCTGGTATCGGTCCCCTTGTCCCCCGCCCGGTTTCGGTCTTGACTATGTCTCAGATCTCTTGTCCCCCACCTTGACTATGTCTCAGACCCCTTGTCCCCCGCCGGTCTCGGTCTTGACTATGTCTCAGATCTCTTGTCCCCCACCTTGACTATGTCTCAGATCTCTTGTCCCCCACCTTGACTATGTCTCAGGTCCCTTGTCCCCCACCTTGACTATGTCTCAGACCCCTTGTCTCCCGCCCGGTCTCGGTCTTGACTATGTCTCAGATCCCTTGTCCCCCACCTTGACTATGTCTCAGACCCCTTGTCCCCCGTCTTGACTATGTCTCAGACCCCTTGTCCCCCACCTTGACTATGTCTCAGACCCCTTGTCCCCCACCTTGACTATGTCTCAGACCCCTTGTCCCCCGTCTTGACTATGTCTCAGACCCCTTGTCCCCCACCTTGACTATGTCTCAGACCCCTTGTCCCCCACCTTGACTATGTCTCAGACCCCTTGTCCCCCGCCCGGTCTCGGTCTTGACTATGTCTCAGATCTCTTGTCCCCCACCTTGACTATGTCTCAGATCTCTTGTCCCCCACGTTGACTATGTCTCAGATCCCTTGTCCCCCACCTTGACTATGTCTCAGATCTCTTGTCCCCCACCTTGACTATGTCTCAGATCCCTTGTCCCCCGCCTTGACTATGTCTCAGACCTCTTGTCCCCTTGCCTTGACTATGTCTCAGACCCCTTGTCCCCCACCTTGACTATGTCTCAGATCCCTTGTCCCCCGCCCGGTCTCGGTCTTGACTATGTCTCAGACCCCTTGTCCCCCACCTTGACTATGTCTCAGACCCCTTGTCCCCTTGCCTTGACTATGTCTCAAACCCCTTGTCCCCTGCCCGGTCTCAGTCTTGACTCTGTCTCCCCCCCCTCCTGTCTTGTCTTCACTCTGAGTTGATTTGCTACGGTCTTGGTCTTGAATAAGTCTCGTTTTAGGTGGTCTCGAACACAATGCTGTATAACAGATTGAATAAAGATTGAATTTGTTATTAAAATGCTTTGTGGGTCTGTGTAATCTGAGGAAAATGTGTCTCTAATATGGTCATACCTTTGGCAGGAATTTTCTGCTCTCTCCTTCCTCCTCTCCCTAGGCAAGACAGTGACTAGGGTCTGGTTTCAATGGACTCTTTTTCTTAATAAAATACAAAATAGCAAGACGAAGGTCAGAGAGGTACATGTTTAATGAGTGCATTTCGCATATGACTAGTTTGCATCAACAACCTTAACTAAAACTACTGTAAAGGTTGTGACGTTCTGGAATGTCTGCCTTCGTGATTTGTTGGGAGAGTTTGAGACTATCCTCCCCCTCTCATTCTTAGCAGTGGCCAACAGGAGAGGACAGAACAAAGAGAGCTCTTATAATTTTCCAATAGCCTCCTCCAGTGCCGAGTCTGTATCTTATAGCGTTTGAGCCCTACGGTGTGTAGTGACCAGAGAGCTTATCGTTTTCCAATAGTCTCCTCCAGTGCCGAGTCTGTATCTTACAGCATTTGAGCCCTACGGTGTGTAGTGACCAGAGAGGGTTATCGATCCTCATAAGGTCATGTTTTGTTGTCAAATAACCACCACTGGAACCAATGAGAGGTCCTGACCTTTGTATTAATACCTATCCATCCACTACTGCTGCTGTTCCTCCATATTAGGATGTTAAGGTTGATTTGTTATGATGGCCCCTGTATCCACCCATGCAAAAAAAACATCTATAGCAAGACGAGTGACAAGTCTGGATTGGGGAAGTGTTTCTCAGGTCTCCAGTCTACCTCCAGTGGCTAGATAATACAGAGCTATTATTGGTGATAAAGACGGTATATCCTGCTCAGATGACTTGACCAATAACCTCCCTGAGGGGTAGAAGTCATCGTGAGCCAGTCCATAAGAAATACAATAATAATAAGATGGAATTGAGCTGAACTGCGTCCGCAGCACTTCAGTTTATTTTCCGTTTATTTTTTATTTATTTTGATGTCATCGTGCCGTGGATCTCGGTTCACTCCTGCTCGAGAGGGGAAATTGTTTTTTTTTCATTAGCCATGGACAGTTTGGGTATTTCATTGTGTCTTTGAATAAGGCTTCAGGGAAGCACACACGCACATACACTTATGTCTCTGAAGAGCACTCATCCCAGTGTCTGGCCATGACATCAAATGAAATACAAATACAAGAGGAGCTTCACGCTCTCGTCATGAAAGCTCTCTCTCTCTCTATTCAATTCAATTCAATGGTCTTTATTTGCATGGAAAACATAGAGTATGTTGACATTTCCAAAGCAAATGGAACAAAAAGGGAAATAAACACTGCAATATTTCACCTAACGGAGATGGCAGTTTATCAATGTCTGATTTGTTTTTAAATTCTTTGTGGGTCTGTGTGATCTGCAGGAAATGTGTCTCCTAATGTGGTCATACATGTGGCAGGAGGTTAGGAAGTGCAGCTCATAGCCTGTCTTCTCTTGAGAGCCAGGTCTGCCTATGGCGGCCTCTCTCAATAGCAAGGCTGTGTTCACTGAGTCTGTACATAGTCAAGGATTTTCTTAATTTAGGGTCAGTCACAGTGGTCAGGTCTGTGTACTCTCTGTTCAGGGACAGATAACATTGGAATTTGAGCAGTTTTTGGGGGGGTTGATTCTTTCCAGTGTGTCAAATAGTTATCTTTCTGCTTTCTCGTGATTTGGTTGTGTCCAAATCTGTTTCTGTCCTGGGGCTCTGTGTGGTCTATTTGTGTTTGTGAACAGAGCCCCAGAACCGGCTGGCTGAGGGTCCTCTTCTCTAGGTTCACCTCTCTGTAGGTGAGGGCTTTGTGGTGGAATGTGTGGGCATCACTTCCCTTTACGTGGCTGTAGAATTGAACAGCTCTTTTCTGGATTTTGATCATTAGCGGGTATAGTCATAATTCTGCTCAACATGCATTTTTTGGAGAATTTCTGTTTTACACTTAGTATATTTCTTGCTTTATTACTTGCCGAGTCTCGATTGGGTGTTTGTCCTATTTTGTGAATTCTCGGTTGGCGAGTGGACAACCACATAGAGCAGTGGGTTTGATATTTGATTTAAGTATTTTTAGCCAAATCCTAATTGGGATAAAATTTATTTTTTTTATGTTCCTTTTAAAAGAATAGAAGGCTCTATTTGCCTTGCCTCTTCGATCGTTTACAGCCTTGTGGAAGTTACCTGGGGTGTCGATGTTTAGGCCAAGGTAGGTATAATTATTTGTGTGCTATAATATAATCTAATATATACGGTTGAAGTCAGAAAATTACATACACCTTAGGCATTTAAACTCAGTTTTTCACAATTCCTGACATTTAATCCTAGTAAAAGTTCCCTGTCTTAGGTCAGTTATGATCATCACTTTATTTTAGGAATGTGAAATGTCAGAATAATAGTAGAGAGAAAAATTTATTTCAGCTTTAATTTCTATTAGTATTTGATAGCATTGCCTTTAAATAGTTTAACTTGGGTCAAACGTTTCAGGTAGCCTTCCACAAGCTTCCCACAATAAATTGGGTGAATTTTGGCCCATTCAACCTGACAGAGCTGGTGTAACTGAGACAGGTTTGTCGGCCTCCTTGCTCACAAGTGCTTTTCCAGTTCTGCCCGTACATTTTCTATAGGATTGAGGTCAGGGCTTTGTGATGGCCACTCCAATACCTTGACTTTGTTGTCCTTAAGCCATTTTGTAACAACTTTGGAAGTATACATGGGGTCATTGTCCATTTGGAAGACCCATTTGCGACCAAGCTTTAACTTCCTGACATGTCTTGAGATGTTGCTTCAATATATCATCGTTTTCCATCCTGATGATGCCATCTATTTTGTGAAGTGCACCAGTCCATCCTGTAGCAAAGCACCCCCACAACATGATGCTGCCACCCCTGTGCTTCACGGTTGGGATGGTGTTCTTTGGCTTGCAAGCCTCCCCCTTTTTCCGCCAAACATAACGATGGTCATTATGGCCAAACAGTTCTATTTTTGTTTCATCAGACCAGAGGACATTTCTCCAAAAAGTACGATCTTTGTCCCCATGTGCAGATGCAAACCGTAGTCTGGCTTTTTTTAATGGCGGTTTTGGAGTAGTGGTTTCTTCCTTGCTGAGCAGCCTTTCAGGTTATGTCAATATAGAATTGGTTTGACTGTGGATATAGATATTGTTGTACCTGTTTCCTCCAGCATCTTCACAAGGTCCTATGCTGTTGTTCTGGGATTGATTTGCCCTTTTCACACCAAAGTACGTTCAACTCTAGGAGACAGAACGCGTCTCCTTCCTGAGGGGTATAACGTCTGCGTGGTCCCATGGTGTTTATACTTGTGTACTATTGGTTGTACAGATGAACGTGGTATCATCAGGTGTTTGGAAATTGCTCCCAAGGATGAACCAGACTTGTGGAGGTCTACAATTTATTTTCTGAGGTCTTGGCTGATTTCTATAGATTTCCCCATGATGTCAAGCAAAGAGGCACTGAGTTTGAAGGTAGGCCTTGCAATACATCCACAGATACACCTCCAATTGACTCAAATTATCAGAAGCTTCTAAAGCCATGACATCATTTTCTGGAATTTTCCAAGCTGTTTAAAGGCACAGTCAACTTAGTGTATGTAAACGTCTGTCCCACTAGAATTGTGATACAGTGAATTATAAAGAAATAGTCTAAAAAAATTGTTGGAGAAATTACTTGTGTCATGCACAAAGTAGATGTCCTAACCGACTTGGCAAAACTATAGTTTGTTAACAAGAAATTTGTGGAGTGGTTGAAAAACAAGTTGTAATAACTAAGTATATGTAAACATCTGACTTCAACTGTGTACTGTATGTGATAAATATTATAAATAATGAACAGTAGCAGCGGCGTATGTTGATGAGTCAACAACAAAAAAAATATATATATATATTGTCGATATTTATTAGGTTAATAATCGGCTATTTAGCAGGCTTATGTCTTGAGGGTAGACTCTGTTCAGGGTCCACCCTCTACAACTGGATCCTGGACTTCCTGACGGGCTGCCCTCAAATGCTAGCGGTAGACAACAATTCATCCTCCACGCCGACCCTCAACACTTGAGGCCCCCCCTCAGGGCTGCTTAGTCCTGCTCCTGGTACTACCCGTTTACCAAGACCCAAAAGTGTTCTCTATGCTACCGCACGGCAAGTGGTATCGAAGTCTGCAACCAACCCTGTACAGCTTCTAACCCCAAGCCATAAGACTGCTAAATAGCTCATCAAATGGCTCCACCTGCGTTTACCCTTTTTTGAACTAACTCTCTTGCACTGACTCTACCCACACACACACACACACACACACACACACACACTACATCACACAAGCATTTTGTTACACCCGCAATAACATCTGACAAAAAAAAAAATGTGTCTGTGACCAATATAATGTTATTTGATTTGACAGCTAACCTTGTGGGAACACACAATTCAGTCCCATTCAAAATCTTATTTTCCCTAAACCTAACCCATACTCTTACCCTAACCTTAACCCTGACCCCTAAACCTAACCCGTATTCTTACCCTAACCTTAACCCTAACCCCTAAACCTAACCCGTACTCTTACCCTAACCTTAACCCTAACCCCTAAACCTAACCCATACTCTTACCCTAACCTTAACCCTAACCCCTAAACCTAACCCATACTCTTACCCTAACCTTAACCCTAACCCCTAAACCTAACCCATACTCTTACCCTAACCTTAACCCTAACCCCTAAACCATACTCTTACCCTAACCTTAACCCTAACCCCTAAACCATACTCTTACCCTAACCTTAACCCTAACCCCTAAACCTAACCCATACTCTTACCCTAACCTTAACCCTAACCCCTAAACCTAACCCATACTCTTACCCTAACCTTAACCCTAACCCCTAAACCATACTCTTACCCTAACCTTAACCCCTAAACCTAACCCGTACTCTTACCCTAACCTTAACCCTAACCCCTAAACCTAACCCATACTCTTACCCTAACCTTAACCCTAACCCCTAAACCATACTCTTACCCTAACCTTAACCCTAACCCCTAAACCTAACCCATACTCTTACCCTAACCTTAACAGTAACCCCTAAACCTAACCCATACTCTAACCTTAACCCTAACCCCTAAACCTAACCCATACTCTTACCCTAACCTTAACCCTAACCCCTAAACCTAACCCATACTCTTACCCTAACCTTAACCCTAACCCCTAAACCTAACCCGTACTCTTACCCTAACCTTAACCCTAACCCCTAAACCTAACCCGTACTCTTACCCTAACCCCTAAACCTAACCTGTACTCTTACCCTAACCTTAACCCTAACCCTAACCCGTACTCTTAACCTAACCTTAACCCTAACCCCTAAACCTAACCCGTACTCTTACCCTAACCTAACTCGTACTCTTTCCCTAACCTTAACCCTAACCCCTAAACCTAACCCGTACTCTTACCCTAACCTTAACCCTAACCCCTAAACCTAACCCGTACTCTTACCCTAACCTCAACCCTAACCCCTAAACCTAACCCGTACTCTTACCCTAACCCCTAAACCTAACCTGTACTCTTACCCTAACCTTAACCCTAACCCTAACCCGTACTCTTACCCTAACCTTAACCCTAACCCCTAAACCTAACCCGTACTCTTACCCTAACCTAACTCGTACTCTTTCCCTAACCTTAACCCTAACCCCTAAACCTAACCCGTACTCTTACCCTAACCTCAACCCTAACCCCTAAACCTAACCCGTACTCTTACCCTAACCCCTAAACCTAACCCGTACTCTTACCCTAACCTAACTCGTACTCTTTCCCTAACCTTAACCCTAACCCCTAAACCTAACCCGTACTCTTACCCTAACCTTAACCCTAACCCCTAAACCTAACCCGTACTCTTACCCTAACCTCAACCCTAACCCCTAAACCTAACCCGTACTCTTACCCTAACCCCTAAACCTAACCTGTACTCTTACCCTAACCTTAACCCTAACCCTAACCCGTACTCTTACCCTAACCTTAACCCTAACCCCTAAACCTAACCCGTACTCTTACCCTAACCTAACTCGTACTCTTTCCCTAACCTTAACCCTAACCCCTAAACCTAACCCGTACTCTTACCCTAACCTTAACCCTAACCCCTAAACCTAACCCGTACTCTTACCCTAACCTTAACCCTATCCCAAAAACCTAACCATAATCCAAACCCTAACCCTCACCCTCAACCGACAGTAATTTTAACCCTAATACTAAATTCTAACCTTAACCCTAAACCCCTTAGAAATAGCATTTGACCTTGTGAGGACCAAAATTAATATCCCACATTTGGTCAAATTTCTGGTCCCCACAAGACTAGTTAAACATGTCCACACACACACACACACACACACACACAATTACCACTGCTCCACATATGGTGTTGCTACAGCTCAGTCTATTATCTATCCTGTTGCCTGGTCACTTTACCTGTGCCTTTGTGCAGATTGCTACCTCAATAACCTTGTACCCCTAAACATCAACTCAGTACTGGTACTTCCTCTATGTAGCCATGTTATTACCTGGTACTCCCTGTATATAGCCATGTTATTACCTGGTACTCACTGTATATAGCCATGGTATTACCTGGTACTCACTGTATATAGCCATGATATTACCTGGTACTCACTGTATATAGCCATGATATTACCTGGTACTCCCTGTATATAGCCATGTTATTACCTGGTACTCCCTGTATATAGCCATGTTATTACCTGGTACTCCCTGTATATAGCCATGTTATTACCTGGTACTCCCTGTATATAGCCATGTTATTACCTGGTACTCCCTGTATATAGCCATGATATTACCTGGTACTCCCTGTATATAGCCATGTTATTACCTGGTACTCCCTGTATATAGCCATGTTATTACCTGGTACTCCCTGTATATAGCCATGTTATTACCTGATACTCCCTGTATATAGCCATGTTATTACCTGGTACTCCCTGTATATAGCCATGTTATTACCTGGTACTCCCTGTATATAGCCATGTTATTACCTGGTACTCCCTGTATATAGCCATGTTATTACCTGGTACTCCCTGTATATAGCCATGTTATTACCTGGTACTCTGTATATAGTCACGTTATTACCTGGTACTCTGTATATAGTCACGTTATTACCTGGTACTCTGTATATAGCCATGTTATTACCTGGTACTCCCTGTATATAGCCATGTTATTACCTGGTACTCCCTGTATATAGCCATGTTATTACCTGGTACTCCCTGTATATAGCCATGTTATTACCTGATACTCCCTGTATATAGCCATGTTATTACCTGGTACTCCCTGTATATAGCCATGTTATTACCTGGTACTCCCTGTATATAGCCATGTTATTACCTGGTACTCCCTGTATATAGCCATGTTATTACCTGGTACTCCCTGTATATAGCCATGTTATTACCTGGTACTCTGTATATAGTCACGTTATTACCTGGTACTCTGTATATAGTCACGTTATTACCTGGTACTCTGTATATAGCCATGTTATTACCTGGTACTCCCTGTATATAGCCATGTTATTACCTGGTACTCCCTGTATATAGCCATGTTATTACCTGGTACTCCCTGTATATAGCCATGTTATTACCTGGTACTTCGTATATAGCCATGTTATTACCTGGTACTCCCTGTATATAGCCATGTTATTACCTGGTACTCCCTGTATATAGCCATGTTATTACCTGGTACTCCCTGTATATAGCCATGTTATTACCTGGTACTTCGTATATAGCCATGTTATTACCTGGTACTCTGTATATAGCCATGTTATTACCTGGTACTTCGTATATAGCCATGTTATTACCTGGTACTCTGTATATAGCCATGTTATTACCTGGTACTTCGTATATAGCCATGTTATTACCTGGTACTCCCTGTATATAGCCATGATATTACCTGATACTCCCTGTATATAGCCATGTTATTACCTGATACTCCCTGTATATAGCCATGTTATTACCTGGTACTCCCTGTATATAGCCATGTTATTACCTGGTACTACCTGTATATAGCCATGTTATTACCTGGTACTTCCTGTATATAGCCATGTTATTACCTGGTACTCCCTGTATATAGCCATGTTATTACCTGGTACTCCCTGTATATAGCCATGTTATTACCTGGTACTTCCTGTTTATAGCCATGTTATTACCTGGTACTCCCTGTATATAGCCATGTTATTACCTGGTACTTCCTGTATATAGCCATGTTATTACCTGGTACTCCCTGTTTATAGCCATGTTATTACCTGGTACTTCCTGTTTATAGTCATGTTATTACCTGGTACTTCCTGTTTATAGCCATGTTATTACCTGGTACTCCCTGTATATAGCCATGTTATTACCTGGTACTCACTGTATATAGCCATGTTATTACCTGGTACTTCCTGTATATAGCCATGTTATTACCTGGTACTTCCTGTATATAGCCATGTTATTACCTGGTACTCCCTGTATATAGCCATGTTATTACCTGGTACTTCCTGTTTATAGCCATGTTATTACCTGGTACTTCCTGTTTATAACCATGTTATTACCTGGTACTTCCTGTTTATAGCCATGTTATTACCTGGTACTTCCTGTTTATAGCCATGTTATTACCTGGTACTTCCTGTTTATAACCATGTTATTTGTTTACTTGTTATTGTTATTCATTATTCACTGTGTATTTATTTACTGTTTCAATATTTCTACTTCATATTTTTTTTTTACCTTTAACTTGGTCTTTATATTGATTTGTATCTTTAACTCTGCATTGTTGGAAAAGGACCCGTCAGTAATCATTACACTGTTAGTCTACACCTGCTGTTTTACGAAGCATGAATTTCAACATCAGATCAAGCAATTCCCTTTCAGTTAAACATGAAGTCTGGTTTGAATGTGTTTTGGCTGTATCACAATCTCATGATCATACTGCTATTTCAAGTGCTAAGTACTATGTACATTTTAAAATGGCCAACATTAGTACACTGAAATGAATACAGGGCTATCGAATGTTTTATATTGTATCAAAGTCTCATCTGTGGCTGGCCCCATTGTTTTGCAGAGGAGGTAGAGGTGAGAGATGAATGTCAATGTGAGTGTGTGCATTCTCATTCTCAAACACTCATATGCACACAAAGAACACACACACACACACAGAGTCGTGCTGAGTCTCGGTGGTGCAGGCAGTGCTGTGCAGATGAAGGCCCATGAAATATGTATGTTTCTCAGCTATGTGTTTCATAAGAGGTAGTCATTGAAGATTCCTCAACCCATCTATATTAGAGGAACAGCAGGAATATTCGACACAACAGTCCATGTGGTTGGTAGAGTAGATGAGTCCGGAGGCATCCTGGGGAGAACGAGTGGTGGGGAATGCAGGAGTAGAGGATGGGAAGGTGAAGAAGAGACGTTAGACAACAGATTCCCAATGTAATTATGGACGGATTAATTATCTCTCTACTAGTAGTAGGGGACATTGTTAGTAGAGGAGAGGGGTGGTGAAAAGACAGTGTACAGGATGCATGGAAAAGACAGTGTACAGGATGCATGGTGTAACGACGAAGAGGGTTAGTCAATTGGAAGATTATTATGCCGTTGTTTCCCTCCCAGTTGTACTTCTAGTCATTAGTTATAATGCATTACGGTGCAGTTACAATACATTGCGAGACTTGTCATAAGCAGAGTGGGCCCGTATAATGTCTCATAATGATGCTGAATGAACCTGGTATTTCTTCACTCTTTGACCTCTGTTTCTCTCACAGGAAAACCCTTACATGTGCAACAACGAGTGTGACGCCTCCACAGATGAACTAGCCCACCCTCCAGAGCTCATGTTCGACTTCGAGGGACGCAACCCCACAACCTTCTGGCAATCCAGTTCATGGAATACGTTCCCCAAACCCCTGGAGGTCAACATCACGCTGTCCTGGAACAAAACTATCGAGCTGACGGACGACATCATCCTCACCTTCGAGTCCGGCCGCCCTGAGCAGATGCTTCTGGAGAAATCGTTAGACTACGGTAAAACCTGGACCCCTTACCAGTTCTACGCTACCGACTGCCTCGATGCCTTCACCATGGAGCCCAAGACGGTCAACGAGCTGACCCAGCGAACCCTCCTCGACATCATCTGCACCGAGGACTACTCCCGAGGCTACGTGTGGAAGTACGATAAAACCGTCCGTTTCGAGATCAAGGATCGGTTCGCGCTGTTCGCCGGACCGCGGCTACACAACATGGCGTCGCTCTACGGTCAACTGGACACCACCAGGAACCTGCGGGATTTCTTCACGGTGACGGACCTGAGGATACGGCTGCTGAAACCGGCCACCGGGGCCACCATGGTGGATGAGAACAACCTGTCCCGATACTTCTACGCCATCTCTGACATCAAGGTGCAGGGCAGGTAAGAGAGATGGTTCATTCGTTTTTATTAAAAAACTTCCATTCCATTGAGATCATATATCTATTTTACCATAGAGAGACCTGTGCCAACAGATATTGTATTGTGTGCCAAGGTATTTGTGATTGCTTTACATGGATCTAGGAACAAAGTTAGTTTGTTTCATTGTATTTGGTTTGGCTGTGATCAGGCTGCTCCAATCTACAGATAATCTACAAAACAAATGAAACACCAAAATAAAGTTTCTTAGTAACTGAGCCGCCACGATCCACCAGAACAGCTTCAATGCACCTTGACAGAGATTCTAGGGATTTTATTAATGGATCCCCATTAGCTGTTGCGAAGGTAGCAGCGACTCTTTCTGGGGTCCACACAAAACATGACATAATATAGAACATTAATTGACAAGAACATTTCAAGGACAAAACTACATACATTTTAAAATGGCACACATAGCCTGCATAACAATACACACACAATATGGCCAAAAGTATGTTTTCAAATCAGTGGATTCAGCTATTTCAGCCACCCCGTTGCTGACAAGTGTATGAAATCGAGCACACAGACATGCAATCTCCATAGACAATCATTGGCAGTAGAATGGCCTTACTGATGAGCTCAGTGACTGGTCAATTGGTGCCACCTTTCCAACACGTCAGTTCATCAAATTTATGCCCTGCTAGAGCTGCCATGGTCAACTGTAAGTGCTGTTAATGGGAAGTGGAAACATCTAGAAGCAACAACAGCTCAGCCGAAGTGGTAGGCCATTCAAGCTCACAGAACAGGACCTCCAAGTTCTGAAGCATGTAGCGCATAAAAATTGTCTGTCCTCGATTGCGATACACACTACCGAGTTCCAAACTGCCTCTTGAAGCAACTTCAGCACAATAAATGTTCGTTGGGAGCTTCTTAAAATTTGGTTGAGGAATAATGGTCTGGGGCTGTTTTTCATGGTTCAGGTTTGACCGCTTAGTTCCAGTGAAGGGAAATCTTGACACTACAGCATACATTCTAGACTATTCTGTGCTTCCAATTTTTCGGCAACAGTGCATAAAGCGAGGTCCATACAGAAATGGTTCGATGAGATCGGTGTGGAAGAACTTGACTGGCCTGCACAGAGTCCTGACCTCAACCCTATCAAGCACCTTTGGGATTCATTGGAACGCCGACTGCGAGCCAGGGCTTATCGCCCAACATCAGTGCCCGACCTCACTAATGCTCTTGTGGCTGAATGGAAGCAAGTCCCCGCAGCAATGTTCCAACATCTAGTGGAAAAACTGTTTGGAAAAACTGTTTTTCAGGTCCTGCACCTCTCAGGTCAGGTCGTCAAATTATTTTCATTAGTTGACTCCACCAGTATTTGGACATAACACTCGAAGCTATTTTCTTGTTGTTGTAACAAATGAGTGCAGAAATATTTTGGTTTGTTCTAAAGATCCTTGGTAGAGAGACACCACTTACCTCAATGATACTCCCACTGGCTTTGGTCTTTGTCATGGTAGCAACATAAGCTATGCTGTAACACTGTTCCAGACAGTGCAGGTTACAGGGAAGATGGAAACAGAATCAAACAGGGAACTAGACAGTCACAAGCTCGGGGCAATCTGTTAAGGGCACAAGGGCTAATCGAGTCGCGGGCTGTGTTCCCCCCCCTCAAGGAAACCCTACAGGCTTGATACGCAGCTAACTGTGGCAGCTAGGCTAGCTGCTACGCCATGCAGCTCATCAGACCGTTGGTCCCAGCAACTGATTCCAACCGCGTCGTGGGATCCAAACTCAAACGGTAGCTAGCTAGTAACCAAACTGTTTCAAGACTTTCAAAACAACAAATCGAGTTCTCCCTTTTTTCCGCACCTCCTCTATTGGAGGGATGCGGCACCATTTGTCCATGAGAAATTCCATAATTTGGTGTTTCCTTGATCATGGTGGAAAATGCTGTCTCAGGAGTTGCTCCAGAATCTCCCACAAGTGTTCAATTGGGTAGAGATCTGGTGACTGAGACACACACACATAATGGTGTAAAGTACTTAAGTAAAAAAATACTTTAAAGTACTACGTAACTATTTTTAGGGTATCTGTACTTCACTATTTATATTTTTGCCAACTAATTTCACTTCATTCCTAAATAAAATAATGTACTTTTTACTCCATACATTTTCCCTGACACCCCAAAAGTACTCGTTATATTTTGACAGAAAAAATTGTCAAATTCATACGCTTATCAAGAGAACATCCCTGGTCATCCCCTAATGCCTCTGATCTGGCGGACTCAGTAAACGCAAATGCTTCGTTTGTAACTCGTGACTCACCACCTGGATTCGGTCTTATGTATCAACATTTGAAATTGCGTCTTTTACATTACATAAAAGGAGAGACTCAGAGTTACAAAATGGTATATCATACAGTGCATTTGAGGAACAACGGGAAAGTAATTCTGCTTTGAAAGTTGATCAACTTGTAAACTCACTTTTGAGAAAATTGCCTGTTTTGCCATCTAGTGAAGAGCTCTTCTTTGTCTACAGCCATTCAGCATCGTTCACACCCTCACCCTAAGCTTTAGCCCCACCCATCTCACGTCGCTCTCAAAGCGCACACTTGATGCTCTGGCCGATGATTAGTTTACCTCTGGATAACATGAAAACAGCCTAACAAACTCGGCTGGCAGCAATTTCATTACACTTTTCTGCAGACGTTTACTGACACTGGCCATACTCAACGGGTGTTGTACACACGTCACGTAACGTTAGCTAACGAGCCAGCCAGCTAACGTTAGCTAGTTAAGGGGGCAAGGCGTTCCCCTCAGGGAACTCCACCCCCCCGTTCAGCTGAAAAGGTGGCACAGGGAATTCAAAAATATTCTTTAGAAATATTTAACTTTCACACATTAACAAGTCCAATACCTCAAATGAAAGATAAACACCTTGTTCATCTACCCATCGTGTCAGATTTTTAAAATGTTTTACAGCGAAAACACAACATATATTTATGTTAGACCACCACCAAACCAAAGAAAAAACGCAGCCATTTTTTCCAGCCAAAGATAGTCACAAAAGCAGGATTAGAAATAAAATAAATCACTAACCTCTTGTTAGACAGTACATTTGTTTTGTTCGATAATATGCATATTATATCCACAAATCTCGGTTTACATTGACGCCATGTTCAGAAATTCTTCCAAAATATCCGGAGGAATTATAGAAAGCTACGCCAGATAACAGAAATACTCATCATAAACTTTGACTAAAGATACATGTTCTACATATAATTAAAGATACACTGGTTCTTAATGCAACCGCTGTGTCAGATTTATTTTAAACGTTACGGAAAAAGCCTAACATTGCAATAATCTGAGACGGTGCTCAGGCGTAACAATATTTCTCCGCCATGTTGGAGTCAACAGAAATACAAACTTACAACATAAATATTCCCTTACCTTTGATGATCTTTCATCAGAATGTAGTGAAAGGAGTCCTACTTCCACAATAAATCGTTGTGTTGTTCCATAATGTCCAATACTAGTGTCCAAGTAGCTGCATTTGCTATCACTTTCAGCTCATGTGCCCAAAAACTGACTACTGGTCCAAGATAACTTGCATGAAAACTTCCAAAAGATATATTCCAGGTCGAATAAACTGGTCAAACTAAGTACAGAATCAATCTTCAGGATGTTATAGTCATATATATCCAATAACATTCCAACCGGATCATTCGTTTTCATCTGGGGCTGATTGGAACAGCCTTAGCATTCACAGAGAAATGCGCCACAGCAAAATGGCATTCTGTTGCGACACCGAATATTTTCCCTCCCATTAGGTCAAAGTTCACAGCAAAAGCTCCATTACACTTTCTACTGAATGAGGACATCTAGTGGAAGGCATAGGAAGTGCTTCCAGATCCATATCTTGTTGGGCAAGGAGGGAGCGATGACGTCAAAGTTGCCCCAACTTTCAGAATTTTACTTCTTGTTTGGAAGATTGCCTGCCCTATGAGTTCTGTTATACTCACAGACATAATTCAAACAGTTTTAGAAACTTCAGAGTGTTTTCTATCCAATAGTAATAATAATATGCATATATTAGCAATCTAGGACAGAGTTTGATGCAGTTCACTATGGGCATGCAATTCATATGGGCACGCAAGTGAAAATACTGCCCCCTATCCCCAACAAGTTAAACAAAATGCTGGGAGCTAACCAACCATGTTCAATGTTAGCTAGCTAACATTAGGCTCTAACTAGAACAGCACACGGCTGTAGGAAACAATCAATAACATTGGCTAGGGAGCCAGCCAGCTAACATTAGCAAGCTAGCTAACAGTAAACTTTAATTTTATATGAAATCACTTCGTCAAAAATGAGAAAACGTGATATATTTGACCTGCATATATCATCGTGCATGGACACGTCTCCCTGTCAGCAATGCCATACCACGGTTGCCCTCAGTTTGAAGAAGTCATCAGGTGTTTTCTCCATCCCTTTAGCTATCATACTTCCACTGACTTCAAAACTTGATTCTCCAGAAAGTGGAGAGCCACACTTATGCAGCTCCACTACACAATATATATATATTTTTTTAAAGCAGAGTTCGACATGATTACCAACACAGACTGACAAACTTCTTTGGCAAACCAATCCGAACTCCTCTCTCGGGTTGCCCAGCCCACTCATTATCTCAGCCAATCATGGCTAATGGGAAGTTTGCCAACTTTTTCTGTGGCTTAACAAGGCTCGTAATTTAACAATTTTATTCGTATTTACAGATGACATATGAGTTTGTTATTAAGACACATGAAAGTTCACATGTTCCAGAAGGCATTTCTGACAGAAAACGCATTTTGATTGTAATGGTTTTCCTGAGGTGAAGGAGAGGCGGACCAAAACGCAGCGTGGTTGTTATTCATTGTACTTTAATAAAGAAACTGTACATGAATAAACTAACAAAACAACAAACGTGCGAAAACCTAAAACAGTCCTATCTGGTGCAAACACAGAGACAGGAACAATCACCCACAAACACACAGTGAAACCCAGGCTACCTAAGTATGATTCTCAATCAGAGACAACTAATGACACCTGCCTCTGATTGAGAACCATACTAGGCCGAAACATAGAAATACCCAAATCATAGAAAAACAAACATAGACTGCCCACCCCAACTCACGCCCTGACCATACTAAATAATGAATACAAAACAAAGGAAATAAAGGTCAGAACGTGACATTGATTCAAAAAATAAATGTTCCAACAGCTCTCCTGTGAAGTGGTGACTTCATACTTATAGTTTCCTGAATCAGGTCACTATTATGTCTGAGTGTTGGAGTGTGCCCCTGGCTATCCGTTAATAAAAAAATAGAAAATTGTGCCGTCTGGATTTCTTAACATAAGGAACGTGAAATTATTTATACTTTTACTTTTGATACTTAAGTACATTTGAGCGATTCCAATAACTTTGATGCATAATAAGTATATTTAAAACCAACTGGGCATTTTTATACATGACCCTAAGGATGTTAATTGCTTAATTAACTACACCTGTGGGGAAGCACCTGCTTTCAATTTACTTCGTATCTTTCATTTACTCAAGTGTTTCCTTTATTTTGACTGTCACAGGTATATGGGAAACTACCTGATGTGAATACATTATGCTAAAGTGAGCTATTAGCTATCTTTAGTAAGGGCTCCACATATAGCATGATTTACACGCTACCCTGAATCAACCATTTTGTGTTTAATAATTTAATTTTAATTAAAGTCCTTTTATGTTTTATGAGCGGAATGCTCCGTTTTGCATTCTAATGAGAGCGGAATGCTCCGTTTTGCATTCTATTGAGAGCGGAATGCTCCGTTTTGCATTCTAATGAGAGCGGAATGCTCCGTTTTGCATTCTAATGAGAGCTGTGCCAGGGCCTGAATACACGGCTAACATCCCTATAATTATCAGAGTTACATTCCAAATGGCACCCTATTCATTACAATTACATACGGCCCTGGTCAAAAGTAGTGCACTATATAGGGAATGGGTGCTATGTGGGATGCAAGCCCAGATTTAAATTTGACCTCCATCTTTGGTGGAAAGCCAGGGAACCACCCCCGTCCCGTCATATTGTTGTTCACTTTGGAGAGTTAAACAGTCCCATCAAAACCACGCCCCTCATTATGATATTTCCCAGCATCCTCTACTGCAAGTTATTTTTTTAGGATTGTTTTTAATATCATTGTTTTGAATGTATATTGGTGGATTGATTAATCTTATTCTACTCAA
This sequence comes from Oncorhynchus mykiss, assembly GCF_013265735.2. Classification (NCBI taxonomy): domain Eukaryota; kingdom Metazoa; phylum Chordata; class Actinopteri; order Salmoniformes; family Salmonidae; genus Oncorhynchus; species Oncorhynchus mykiss. The sequence goes on along the minus strand of NC_048572.1, from coordinate 86,001,529 downwards.
AGATAAGTAACATACATTTGTCTAAACTAATCCAATGAGTTAGATTTATTGTACCTGTTGCTGAAATGGTTGTTCCCATTTAAATGGTTGAGGTAGTCTCCTTTACCAGAGTTCTTAATCCTTTTTAGTCATTCTGAATGTAGGTTGAATAAAAATCTCAACTGTTGGATAACTCTGGCTGGATTCCAAAAATGATTACACATCACTTTGCCAGCCAGCATAATGTGACTTGCAGGCCAGTGTATCTATTGTATTCTCATAGAGTTTAATTGTAATGATAGTATTCGCCTAGATACTCACTTGGGGATAACCACATGCCTTTAAAAGGGAAGTAATTCAATAAGCATGTCTCTGTAACTAACAAACACAGCCATGGGTGGCAACTCTACAATTCACTTAAAAAGAAAAGACACCCTAGGAAATTTGCAAATTAGGCTTTACACCACAGGTGTTAAAAAAAACCACCCCAAATTATTTTACAGTAGGTGTTAATTTCTTACACTGAGAATGTGTAACAGTGTCAGCACTAAGCAAAGTGAGTCTAGTTTACTCTAAATCAAGTGTTCGTCAACCTTTTCTGAGCAAGATCACTTTCGCAGTCAAAAGGCAAACCCATGATCTACCGCTCAGATTTATTTTTCAACGTGACTTAAAAAAAATGTAACAATTTTAATTGAATAAAATCAGTTCTGTAGGAATGAGGTTTGAGCAGTAGCCCTAATACATGATCACAGCATATTGGCTATATGATTGGCCTGCCAATATTGCTATTCTCAGACCATATTCCATTTCAAAGCTCGAGCTTTGAAAACAAAAGATCAGTTGGTGTAGCACTTGCGAGGCTCTGCAGAGCATACATTTAAATAATTATCTTTTTTATTTCACTGGACTGATGATACCTGCATCCGATGGTCATTGTGGGAACTTGGGAAAAGAACAAAGTCAAATCATGACATCAGTGATCTTCAGGTCAGAAAGTTGAAAAGTTTCCTGAGAAAGTTTCCTGAGTTTCCTGCTTGGATGACCGTTCAAAACGATTTTTCACAGTCAAATATACTTTGACTGTGAAACGAGTTCCCAGTTGTCTTGAACGCACTGAAGTTAAAAGTCAGGGATTTCCGAGTTCCCAGTTATTTTTGAACACGACATTAGTCTCAGTGCAGGGAGGGAGAGAGCAGCAGAGGGTCTGCTCTCTCCTTCCTGACCATAACTCCACCTGATGGAGTCACACCACATCTGCATCATGCACAAAGTCATGTTGTTCCTATGACCAGAGAAAGTGAAGTATAGAGTGCTTTCAGAAAATATTCAGACCCCTTGACTTTTTACAAATTTTGTTATGTTACAGCCTCATTCTAAAATGAATTAAATTGATTTTTCCCTCGTCAATCTAGACACAATACCCCATAATGATAAAATAAAAAAGGTTTTTAGAATGTTTTGCAAATTTATTTAAAATAAAAAACATACCTTATTTACAGAAGTATTCAGACCCTTTGCTATGAGACTCAAAATTGAGCTCAGGTGCAACCTGTTTCCATTGATCATCCTTGAGATGTTTCTAGATCTGGACTGGAGTCCACCTGGGGTAAATTCAATTGATTGGATATGATTTGAAAAGACACACACCTGTCTATGTAAGGTCCTGTAGTGCTCAGAGACAGGTTTGTGACGAGGCACAGATCAGGGGAAGGGTACCAAACAATTTCGGCAGCATTGAAGGTCCCCAAGAACTCAGTGGCCTCCATCATTCTTAAATTGAAGAAGTTTGGAACCACCAAGACTCTTCCTAGAGCTGGCCGCCCGGCCAAACTGAGCAATCGGTGGAGAAGGGCCTTGGTCAGGGAGGTGACCAAGAACCTGATGACAATGACCCTAAGCACACGGCCAAGACAACGCAGGAGTGGCTTCGGGACAAGTCTCAATGTCCTTGAGTGGCCCAGCCAGAGCCTAGACTTGAACCCGATCTAACATCTTTAAAAAAAATATATCTGTTTTTTTATTTAACCTTTATTTAACCAGGTAGGCTAGTTTGCAACTGCAACCTGGCCAAGATAAAGCAAAGCAGTACAACACATACAACAACAAAGATTACACATGGAATAAACAAACATATAGTCAATAATACAATAGAAAAAGTCTATATACAGTGAGTGCAAATGAGGTAGATTAAGGGAGGTAAGGCAATAAATAGGCCATTGGGACGAAGTAATTAAAATATAGCAATTAAACACTGGGATGGTAGATGTGCAGAATATATACAGTATATTATATATACAGTGCCTTGCGAAAGTATTCGGCCCCCTTGAACTTTGCGACCTTTTGCCACATTTCAGGCTTCAAACATAAAGATATAAAACTGTATTTTTTTGTGAAGAATCGACAACAAGTGGGACACAATCATGAAGTGGAACGACATTTATTGGATATTTCAAACTTCTTTAACAAATCAAAAACTGAAAAATTGGGCGTGCTCTTCGTCCAGTTTGAGGCGGGTAATTGCGGTTATTGTATAAAGCTCTTTTTGGTCATAAGAGACGGTGGCGGAAACATTATGTACAAAATAAGATATAGACAATGCAAAAAATAAATACAAAACCGCACAGTTGGTTAGGAACCGGTAAAAAAGGGTAGCCACCCACTGGGAAATTTGGGGACCCAGTGTCCAAAAAGACTATAACGTAGATATAGTAGATACGTGTCCAAACAGACTATAACATAGATATAGTAGATACGTGTCCAAACAGACTATAACATAGATATAGTAGATACGTGTCCAAACAGACTATAACGTAGATATAGTAGATACGTGTCCAAACAGACTATAACGTAGATATAGTAGATACGTGTCCAAACAGACTATAACGTAGATATAGTAGATACGTGTCCAAACAGACTATAACGTAGATATAGTAGATACGTGTCCAAACAGACTATAACGTAGATATAGTAGATACGTGTCCAAACAGACTATAACATAGATATAGTAGATACGTGTCCAAACAGACTATAACATAGATATAGTAGATACGTGTCCAAACAGACTATACGTAGATATAGTAGATACGTGTCCAAACAGACTATAACATAGATATAGTAGATACGTGTCCAAACAGACTATAACATTGATATAGTAGATACGTGTCCAAACAGACTATAACATAGATATAGTAGATACGTGTCCAAACAGACTATAACATTGATATAGTAGATACGTGTCCAAACAGACTATAACATAGATATAGTAGATACGTGTCCAAACAGACTATAACATAGATATAGTAGATACGTGTCCAAACAGACTATAACATAGATATAGTAGATACGTGTCCAAAAAGACTATAACATAGATATAGTAGATACGTGTCCAAACAGACTATAACATAGATATAGTAGATACGTGTCCAAACAGACTATAACGTAGATATAGTAGATACGTGTCCAAACAGACTATAACGTAGATATAGTAGATACGTGTCCAAACAGACTATAACGTAGATATAGTAGATACGTGTCCAAACAGACTATAACATAGATATAGTAGATACGTGTCCAAACAGACTATAACGTAGATATAGTAGATACGTGTCCAAAAAGACTATAACATAGATATAGTAGATACGTGTCCAAACAGACTATAACATAGATATAGTAGATACGTGTCCAAACAGACTATAACATAGATATAGTAGATACGTGTCCAAAAAGACTATAACATAGATATAGTAGATACGTGTCCAAAAACACTATAACATAGATATAGTAGATACGTGTCCAAACAGACTATAACATAGATATAGTAGATACGTGTCCAAACAGACTATAACATAGATATAGTAGATACGTGTCCAAAAAGACTATAACATAGATATAGTAGATACGTGTCCAAACAGACTATAACATAGATATAGTAGATACGTGTCCAAACAGACTATACGTAGATATAGTAGATACGTGTCCAAACAGACTATAACATTGATATAGTAGATACGTGTCCAAACAGACTATAACATAGATATAGTAGATACGTGTCCAAACAGACTATAACATAGATATAGTAGATACGTGTCCAAACAGACTATAACATAGATATAGTAGATACGTGTCCAAAAAGACTATAACATAGATATAGTAGATACGTGTCCAAACAGACTATACGTAGATATAGTAGATACGTGTCCAAACAGACTATAACATAGATATAGTAGATACGTGTCCAAAAAGACTATAACATAGATATAGTAGATACGTGTCCAAAAAGACTATAACATAGATATAGTAGATACGTGTCCAAACAGACTATAACATGGATATAGTAGATACGTGTCCAAAAAGACTATAACGTAGATATAGTAGATACGTGTCCAAACAGACTATAACATAGATATAGTAGATACATGTCCAAACAGACTATACGTAGATATAGTAGATACGTAGATACATGTGTGGAAAACATTTCATCGCAGATAATACATTTAACTTGTTTAGTATAGTCCTTTTGCAACACCACTTACTACGTGGAGCTGTGTGGTCCATGTGTTTGTGTTCTTAATGTTCTGGGATAGTAGCTAGCTAGCACTCACATGTCTGCTAGCATCGTCATGAAAAACTGGTGTGAGGCGAAAACCCCACAATATTATGTTTTTCTAAGTAGTGAAAATGCTCTGGTGCTCAGTAATCTTTAGACATGTACTTTTCTTAAAATGTAGTTTTGTAATTTGACTAAAGCAATCAGACAACAAGAAAATTGTGTTTTGAAAATGGGTCAATGTGGTAACTTACGGGCTGTTTTTTTTCCCCAACTGGATAATGTCCGAGAAGCAGGTGTTTTGGGGATATATTGCCACTGGTTTTGTTAGTCCAGAGACAAAGTCGAAGGCCAGCAGACCGGTGCCAATATATCCTCGAAAACACTGGATTCTCAGGCATTATTAATTTTATACAACACACACATAGTTGCCAAAGCTACAAAATAACAAAATGAAATAATCTGTAAATAATTTGGTAAACTACTCAAGTGAGAAAGGGGTGTGGAGCCTTCCCCTCGTTACATCCTCAAACAGCTCTGCAAAACGGTCTTTGTTTTGCCCGACGAGAATCACCATAAGGTGATGAGATCAAATCTGTATTACTGTAATTTGAGGAGAACAGCACACCATAAAATGATGAGATCAAATCTATATTACTGTAATTTGAGGAGAACGGCACACTATAAGGTGATGAGATCAAATCTATATTACTGTAATTTGAGGAGAACAGCACACCATAAGGTGATGATATAAAATCTATATTACTGTAATTTGAGGAGAACAGCACACCATAAGGTGATGAAATCAAATCTATATTACTGTAATTTGAGGAGAACGGCACACTTTAAGGTGATGAGATCAAATCTATATTACTGTAATTTGAGGAGAACAGCACACCATAACGTGATGATATAAAATCTATATTACTGTAATTTGAGGAGAACAGCACACCATAAGGTGATGAGATCAAATCTATATTACTGTAATTTGAGGAGAACGGCACACTATAAGGTGATGAGATCAAATCTATATTACTGTAATTTGAGGAGAACAGCACACCATAACGTGATGATATGAAATCTATATTACTGTTATTTGAGCTACCTGTGAGCTCAGTTCATGTCTTTAAAACCTCCGATAAACCCATGTGATCCTTTTGTAGCTCTGTTGGTAACACTAGGGTAGTAGATTTGATTCCTGCGACAACCCATACGTAAAATGTATGCACGAAAGCCTGTAAGTCGCTTTGGTTAAAAGTGTCTGCTATAAATGCAGATATTATTCTATATTTACATGTAAACATCCCCTTCTCAGACTCTAATATTAATATTCAGGAAGTCAGAACCCAATATTTACTCAAGTGTGGTAAACAAACACTGCTGATCTGTAAATTGCAGACCCTCTACGCTGCCTCCCAGCCCCATCTTCAGCCGATATCTCATTCTGCTATTCATTACATAGCTCAGCTAACGTGCGATTCTGACCATAGGTGGAACCGTAACGCAGATGAAAGGTGAAGAGAGGAGGTAGAGAGAGAAAAAGAGAGAGCGTGAAGGAGGGGAGTGGAGGAAGGGGTAGAGAGAGAGAGAGAGAGAGAGAGAGAGAGAGAGAGAGAGAAGGAAGGAGGGGAGTGAGTTCCCCTACTATTTGTGCTACAACTATTTGCACATTGTTAAAAACACTGTACATAGCTGATAATACTTTCAATGTTCATTTCTAAGATTTAAAAAAATAAAATTTGTCTTCTCACTTTTGTTAATTGTTTATTTGACTTGCTTTGGCAACATAAACAAATTTCCCATGCCAATAAAGCACCTTGAACTGAACTGAAGAAAGAAGAAGAAGAAGAAGAAGAAGAAGGAGAGAGCGAGAGAGCGAGAGAGCGAGAGAGAGAGAATGATTAGACTTTCTACCAATGTCAGTCAGCCCTCTGGATACTTACTATGGAATGGGAGAAAAGTTCTTATCACGGAACTCAGAATGTCCATTTGGTTTGAGAGGTTCTAGAACACTATCTACCACAGAGAGGTTTCTACCCTTCACATTATCTTATCCTCGTGTTTGAAGTGTCAGTGGGTGTTCTAAGGATATATGGTAAAAAATAAAAATGATGTACTGAGATGTCGAAAGCTTTCCACTCCATATAACTTACTGTAAGACCAGACCGAGGTAGCATCCCAAATGTCAGATATATAGTGCACTACTTTTGACAAGGAACCATAGGGGAATTAGGGTACCACGGGATGCATATTAGATGCTTGCTGTGCCACTCAATAGGTACCCTAAGGATCGGGGTTGGGATCAATTTTATGTGAAATAACGTTTTTTAAATTCACTATTGAAGTGGATAATGTACGTTTAAATTATTTTTGAATTTCAACAATCTTCAAGTTCCGGAATTGGAATGTAATTGAAATTAGACTGCTTGGACAACAGGAGAAAAAAAACATCCCTACTGCCTCTGATCTGGTGGACTCACTAAACAGAGAACATCCCTGGTCATCCCTACTGCCTCTGATCTGGAGGACTCACTAAACAGAGAACATCCCTGGTCATCCCTACTGCCTCTGATCTGGAGGACTCACTAAACAGAGAACATTCCTGGTCATCCCTACTGCCTCTGATCTGGAGGACTCACTAAACAGAGAACATCCCTGGTCATCACTACTGCCTCTGATCTGGAGGACTCACTAAACAGAGAACATCCCTGGTCATCCCTACTGCCTCTGATCTGGAGGACTCACTAAACAGAGAACATCCCTGGTCATCCCTACTGCCTCTGATCTGGAGGACTCACTAAACAGAGAACATCCCTGGTCATCCCTTCTAGCCTCTGATCTGGAGGACTCACTAAACAGAGAACATCCCTGGTCAACCCTTCTAGCCTCTGATCTGGAGAACTCACTAAACAGAGAACATCCCTGGTCATCCCTTCTAGCCTCTGATCTGGAGGACTCACTAAACAGAGAACATCCCTGGTCATCCCTACTGCCGCTGATCTGGAGGACTCACTAAACAGAGAACATCCCTGGTCATCCCTTCTAGCCTCTGATCTGGAGGACTCACTAAACAGAGAACATCCCTGGTCATCCCTTCTAGCCTATGATCTGGAGTACTCACTAAACAGAGAACATCCCTACTGCCTCTGATCTGGAGGACTCACTAAACAGAGAACATCCCTGGTCATCCCTACTGCCTCTGATCTGGAGGACTCACTAAACAGAGAGCATCCCTGGTCATCCCTACTGCCTCTGATCTGGAGGACTCACTAAACAGAGAACATCCCTGGTCATCCCTACTGCCTCTGATCTGGAGGACTCACTAAACAGAGAACATCCCTGGTCATCCCTACTGCCTCTGATCTGGAGGACTCACTAAACAGAGAACATCCCTGGTCATCCCTTCTAGCCTCTGATCTGGAGGACTCACTAAACAGAGAACATCCCTACTGCCTCTGATCTGGAGGACTCACTAAACAAAGAACATCCCTGGTCATCCCTTCTAGCCTCTGATCTGGAGGACTCACTAAACAGAGAACATCCCTACTGCCTCTGATCTGGAGGACTCACTAAACAGAGAACATCCCTGGTCATCCCTTCTATCCTGTGATCTGGAGGACTCACTAAACAGAGAACATCCCATGTCATCCCTTCTAGCCTCTGATCTGGAGGACTCACTAAACAGAGAACATCCCTGGTCATCCCTTCTAGCCTGTGATCTGGAGGACTCACTAAACAGAGAACATCCCATGTCATCCCTTCTAGCCTCTGATCTGGAGGACTCACTAAACAGAGAACATCCCTGGTCATCCCTTCTAGCCTCTGATCTGGAGGACTCACTAAACAGAGAACATCCCTGGTCAACCCTTCTAGCCTCTGATCTGGAGGACTCACTAAACAGAGAACATCCCTGGTCATCCCTACTGCCTCTGATCTGGAGGACTCACTAAACAGAGAACATCCCTGGTCATCCCTACTGCCTCTGATCTGGAGGACTCACTAAACAGAGAACATCCCTGGTCATCCCTTCTAGCCACTGATCTGGAGGACTCACTAAACAGAGAACATCCCTGGTCATCCCTTCTAGCCTCTGATCTGGATGACTCACTAAACAGAGAACATCCCTACTGCCTCTGATCTGGAGGACTCACTAAACAGAGAACATCCCTACTGCCTCTGATCTGGAGGACTCACTAAACAGAGAACATCTCTGGTCATCCCTACTGCCTCTCATCTGGAGGACTCACTAAACAGAGAACATCCCTGGTCATGCCTTCTAGCCTCTGATCTGGAGGACTCACTAAACAGAGAACATCCCTGGTCATCCCTTCCAGCCTGTGATCTGGAGGACTCACTAAACAGAGAACATCCCATGTCATCCCTTCTAGCCTCTGATCTGGAGGACTCACTAAACAGAGAACATCCCTGGTCATCCCTTCTAGCCTCTGATCTGGAGGACTCACTAAACAGATAACATCCCTACTGCCTCTGATCTGGAGGACTCACTAAACAGAGAACATCCCTGGTCATCCCTACTGCCTCTGATCTGGAGGACTCACTAAACAGAGAACATCCCTGGTCATCCCTTCTAGCCTCTGATCTGGAGGACTCACTAAACAGAGAACATCCCTGGTCATCCCTTCTAGCCTGTGATCTGGAGGACTCACTAAACAGAGAACATCCAATGTCATCCCTTCTAGTCTCTGATCTGGAGGACTCACTAAACAGAGAACATCCAATGTCATCCCTTCTAGTCTCTGATCTGGAGGACTCACTAAACAGAGAACATCCCTGGTCATCCCTACTGCCTCTTATCTGGAGGACTCACTAAACAGAGAACATCCCTGGTCAACCCTTCTAGCCTCTGATCTGGAGGACTCACTAAACAGAGAACATCCCTGGTCATCCCTTCTAGCCTCTGATCTGGAGGACTCACTAAACAGAGAACATCCCTGGTCATCCCTACTGCCTCTGATCTGGAGGACTCACTAAACAGAGAACATCCCTGGTCATCCCTTCTAGCCACTGATCTGGAGGACTCACTAAACAGAGAACATCCCTGGTCATCCCTACTGTCTCTGATCTGGAGGACTCACTAAACAGAGAACATCCCTGGTCATCTCTACTGCCTCTGATCTGGAGGACTCACTAAACAGAGAACATCCCTGGTCATCCCTTCTGCCTCTGGTCTGGAGGACTCACTAAACAGAGAACATCCCTGGTCATCCCTTCTGCCTCTGATCTGGAGGACTCACTAAACAGAGAACATCCCTGGTCATCCCTTCTGCCTCTGATCTGGAGGACTCACTAAACAGAGAACATCCAATGTCATCCCTACTGCCTCTGATCTGGAGGACTCACTAAACAGAGAACATCCCTGGTCATCCCTTCTGCCTCTGATCTGGAGGACTCACTAAACAGAGAACATCCAATGTCATCCCTACTGCCTCTGATCTGGAGGACTCACTAAACAGAGAACATCCCTGGTCATCCCTTCTGCCTCTGATCTGGAGGACTCACTAAACAGAGAACATCCCTACTGCCTCTGATCTGGAGGACTCACTAAACAGAGAACATCCCTGGTCATCCCTTCTGCCTCTGATCTGGAGGACTCACTAAACAGAGAACATCCCTGGTCATCCCTACTGTCTCTGATCTGGAGGACTCACTAAACAGAGAACATCCCTGGTCATCCCTTCTGCCTCTGATCTGGAGGACTCACTAAACAGAGAACATCCCTGGTCATCCCTTCTGCCTCTGATCTGGAGGACTCACTAAACAGAGAACATCCCTGGTCATCCCTACTGTCTCTGATCTGGAGGACTCACTAAACAGAGAACATCCCTGGTCATCCCTTCTGCCTCTGATCTGGTGGACTCACTAAACAGAGAACATCCCTGGTCAACCCTTCTAGCCTCTGATCTGGAGGACTCACTAAACAGAGAACATCCCTGGTCATCTCTACTGCCTCTGATCTGGAGGACTCACTAAACAGAGAACATCCCTGGTCATCCCTTCTAGCCTCTGATCTGGAGGACTCACTAAACAGAGAACATCCCTGGTCATCCCTTCTAGCCTATGATCTGGAGGACTCACTAAACAGAGAACATCCCTGGTCATCCCTTCTAGCCTCTGATCTGGTGACTTTCACTTTTACCGGAGTTCATTTTATATTTAAAATCTTTACTTTACTTTAATTCAAGTATGACAATTTAATACTTTTGTCCACCTCGGCCCAAACCTGATAAGGATAGAGTCACATGAGTGAAGTTGGGAGGAAATTCAGCTGCCACTTAAAGTCTTTCAGAAGCACCCTGCTTCGTCACACCTCATTCCAGTCTTCCTGGCAATGATATGACAGGGTCCATATGGCTCTTGCCTCAAAAAACAATTATAGACTTTTTGCAACCACTCAAAGTGGATGATAAATCTACGTGAGGAAAAACAGCGTGTTTTGTTAGTTTGACAAAGTCACTCGTAGGCACGACGATACTAATAACACTACATGTATAACTGAGTGTTTTTCACATGTAGCTCTTGTATTGTACTACGTTCTGCAAGTCATTAGACGCCGTGGACTAATCAACCACACACACACACAAAGTAAACATTTCAACTGTCTCACTTTTCAACACGTCACTCCTTTTTCCTCACTAGCATTTCACTGCACCCGGTATGACATCTGCTAGCTGGACTGTGGATGCATCCCATACACTTTGATTTGATTCACACATCAGTCTTATGACTGTTTTACTGTGTGTGTATGTGTGTGTGTGTGTGTGTGTGTGTGTGTGTGTGTGTGTGTGTGTGTGTGTGTGTGTGTGTGTGTACGGTCAGGCATGCACAGATCCGTAATGTGCTAGTATGGTCTCTCTCCCTCTCCATCGCTCCCCATCTCCCTCTCTCCCTCCCCTTCTCCCTCTCTATCGCTCTCTCTCGCTTCCCCTCCCTCCTCTCCATCGCTCCCCATATCTCTATATCCCTCCCCCCTCTCTATCGCTCTCTCTCGCTCCCCCTCCCTCCTCTCCATCGCTCCCCCTCTCTCTCAATTCAATTTCAATTTAAAGGCTTTGTTGGCATGTGAAACATTTGTTTATATTTCCAAAGTGAAATTGATAATATACAAAAGTGAAATAAACTTTACAAAAATATCCATAAACATTACAATCACAAAATTTCAACAAGAATAAAGACATTTCAAATGTCATATTAAGTGCAGATAGTTAAAGTAGAAAAGGGAAAATAAATAAACATAAATATGGGTTGTATTTACAATGGTGTGTGTTCTTCACTGGTTAACCTTTTCTGGTGGCAACAGGTCACAAATCTTGCTGCTGTAATGGCACACTGTGGAATTTCACCCAGTAGATATGGGAGTTTATCCAAATTGGGTTTGTTTTCGAATTCTTTGTGGATCTGTGTAATCTAAAGGGAAATATGTGTCTCTAATATGGTCATACATTTGGCAGGAGGTTAGGAAGTGCAACTCTGTTTCCACCTCATTTTGTGGGCAGTGTGCACATAACCTGTCTTCTCTTGAGAGCCAGGTCTGCCTACGACGGTCTTTCTCAATAACAAGGCTATGCTCACAGAGTCTGTACATAGTCAAAGCTTTCCTTAAGTTTTGGTCAGTCACTTTGGTCAGGTATTCTGCCACTGTGTACTCTCTGTTTAGGATCAAAGAGCATTCTAGTTGCTCTGTTTTTTTGTTAATTCTTACCAATGTAATAATTCTCTCTCTCTCTCTCTCTCTCTCTCTCTCTCTCTCTCTCTCTCTTTCTCTCTCTCTCTCTCTCTCTCTCTATCTGATCAAAACGAGATTATACCGATTCAACAACCAAATGGTGAATCCAATATGGTGACCATTGGACTTACCAATGGTCATACTGATTTATTATTATTTTTTCAATTTCTGACAATTAGAACATATTTTTCAGCCGAATCTCCTAGTTCTAAGAAGTCCAGGTTACTCTCTCTGGAACTCTAGAACTCTCTAGAACTCTATTCATGCCCCAATGGGAAAATGACACACACAGATAATACATTTGGTGCTGTACAGGTAAAACTTACCCCAGTGGGAAAACATGAGAAGTAAATACTCCATTTGGTTACAGTACAGCTCAGTTAGAACTTGTGTGAGTCCCAAATGGCACCCTATTCCCTATGTAGTGCACTACCTTTGTCAAAATTAGTACACTATAAAGGCAATGGCGTGTCATTTAGGTCCCAGCCTTGACCCTACAGACAGTACAGCTGGGGCCCAGCTTTGACCCTACAGACAGTACAGCTGGGACCCAGCTTTGACCCTACAGACAGTACAGCTGGGACCCAGCCTTGACCCTACAGACAGTACAGCTGGGACCCAGCTTTGACCCTACAGACAGTACAGCTGGGACCCAGCTTTGACCCTACAGACAGTACAGCTGGGACCCAGCCTTGACCCTACAGACAGTACAGCTGGGACCCAGCTTTGACCCTACAGACAGTACAGCTGGGACCCAGCCTTGACCCTACAGACAGTACAGCTGGGACTCAGCCTTGACCCTACAGACAGTACAGCTGGGTCTGTGGTACTGTAAAGGCTGTTGGTATTCCTGTTTATCCACTGTCTCGACGGAGAGCTTATGTTGATGTGTTTCCCTCTGTCTCTCATTCATTATTTAGGTGGACAGAAAAAGGCCCTAATGAGTACTAATTAAACATCAGAGACTGACTGGGGTGTGTGTGTGTGTGTGTGTGTGTGTGTGTGTGTGTGTGTGTGTGTGTGTGTGTGTGTGTGTGTGTGTGTGTGTGTGTGTGTGTGTGTGTGTGTGTGTGAGAGAGAGAGAGAAAGATAAGAAAGGTATTAAATATGTGTGTTTGTGAAAGAGAGAACTTTGGCAATGTTAACATATGGTTCCCATGCCGATAAAGCCCTTCAATTGAAAAAAAATGAATTGAATTGAGACAGAGAGAGAACTGTGTGTGCAAACGCTCGTGTGTCTGTGTTTATTAGGGTAGTAAACACCAGCAGTAATTTAAACCTTACTTGCTGTCAATCTGGTCAGAACTGTTATGCCGGACAGCCTTGATCCCATAGGTGGCACAAGTACCCCCTCAGATTGGTCCTGTTTTAAAACATTTAAATATGTTTTTTTTTTTGTATTTAAACGTATTCATGTATTTGTCACTGGTTTCAGGAAACTAAACGTTTGTCGCGTGTCACTACCTCACAGGAGCGCCATCTTTTTTTTTTAAATCAAAATGTGCTTTTTGGCAGAAATGCCTTCTGGAACATGTGAACTGTCCCCAGTCCACCTGACTGTGCTGCTGCTCCAGTTTCAACTGTTCTGCCTTATTATTATTCGACCATGCTGGTCATTTATGAACATTTGAACATCTTGGCCATGTTCTGTTATAATCTCCACCCGGCACAGCCAGAAGAGGACTAGCCACCCCACATAGCCTGGTTCCTCTCTAGGTTTCTTCCTAGGTTTTGGCCTTTCTAAGGAGTTTTTCCTAGCCACCATGCTTCTACACCTGCATTGCTTGCTGTTTGGGGTTTTAGGCTGGGTTTCTGTACAGCACTTTGAGATATCAGCTGATGTACGAAGGGCTATATAAATAAATTTGATTTGATTTGATTTGAACTTTCATGTGCATAACAAACTTGTATGAAATCTGTAAATATGAATACAATTGTTAAATTACGAGACAAGTTGGTTTAGCTATGGATAAAGGCAGCAAATTTCCCGCTAGCCATGATTGGCTGAGATGAGTGGTCTGGACATGCCGAGAGATGAGTTCGGATTGGTCTGCCATGTAGCATGCTTCTGTCTACACCATGAGCTTTGTAGGTAATCCTTTCCAACGCAGCTTTTTTTAAAGATAGCACATAGAACTGCATAAGTGTTGCTCTGGAGGACCAAGTTTTGAAATCAATGGAATTAGAGTATGATAGCTAAGAAGATGGAGAAAAGAGAATACACAGAAGGCTGTTGTATAAAACGTCATTCTCCGGATTACATCTTGAAACTAAGGGCAACCATGGCGTCCGTGACAGAGAGGGACAAGTGTCTATCCATGTATACGGGTAAGAGAGTCTAGCTAGCTACATTTTCAGATATTACACATTTCTAATTTTGTAAGAAAGCCGTTTAAATTTCAAGTTAAAGTGTACTGTTAGCTAGCCTCTCTGGTACATCTCGACAACAGCCAGTGAAATTGCAGGGCGCCAAATTTAAAACAACAGAAATCCCATAATTAAAATTCCTCAAACATACAAGTATTATCCACCATTTTGAAATCTCATAATTTAAATTCCTCAAGCATACAAGTATTTTACAACATTTTAAAGATAAACTTCTTGTAAATCCAACCACAGTGTCCGATTTCAAAAATGCTTTACTGCGAAAGCACACGATGTGATTATGCGATTATGTTAGGTCAGCACCTAGTCACAGAAAACCATACAGCCATTTTTCCAGCCAAAGAGAGGAGTCACAAAAAGCAGAAATTGAGATAAAATTAATCACTAACCTTTGATGATCTTCATCAGATGACACTCATAGAATTTCATGTTACACAATACATGTATGTTTTGTTCGACATTTATATCCAAAATTCTCAGTTTACATTGGCGCGTTATGGTCAGAAATGCATGGTCTCAAACAAACATCTGGTGAAAGTGCAGAGAGCCACATCAAATGACAGGAATACTCATCATAAACATTGATAAACGATACAAGTGTTAAACATAGGAATAAAGATAAACTTCTCCTTAATGCAACCGCTGTGTCAGATTTCAAAAAGGCTTCACGGAGAAAGCACACTGCGATTATGTTAGGCCTGCAACTAGCCACAGAAACTCATAAAGCCATTTTCCAGCCAAGGAGAGTGTCACAAACGTCAGAAATAGCAATAAAATTAATCACTTACCTTTGATGATCTTCATCTGGTGGCACTCCCAGGTCTCCATGTTAGACAATAAATGTTTGTTTTGTTCAATAATGTCCCTCTTTATGACCAAATATCTGCTTTTTGTTCGCACATTTTGTCCAGTAATCCGAATGCTTAAGGCGCATGCACTAACTCCAGACTAAAAGTATTTTTTTTTAAGTACAATAAAAGTTAGTAGAAACATGCCAAACGATGTTTAAAATCAATCCTCCGGTTGTTTTTATCATAAATAATCAATAATATTTCAACTGGACAAAAGCTTCGTCAATAGGAAAGGAGAAACAAGAAAGGCGCATTCCCAATCAGGCGCATGGCTGATGAATGGAAATTTCCACTGGCCACTGATTGAAAGTGCAGTACCTCCCTCATTTTTCAGAGTAAAAGCCTGAAACAATGCCTAAAGACTGGCCACATGTAGAGGAAGCCACAGAGCTCGTGAACTGGGTCCCAAGTCTTTGTATGGTGGATAGGCTTTCAATGGAAAAACAGCCTTTCAAAATAATAGTACTTCCTGGATGGATTTTCCTCGGGTTTTCACCGGGTTTTTGCCTGCCATATCAGTTCTGTTATACTCACAGACATTATTTTGAATCCAAATCCAAATCCAAATCTACTAATTATATGCATATCCTATCTTCTGGGCCTGAGTAGCAGGCAGTTTAATTTGGACATGCTTTTCATACAAAATTCCGAATGCTGTCCCCTACCCTAGTGAAGCTTTAACAAAATACTCCATTATGCAAGTAACAACACTGCTCAAAAAAATTAAGGGAACACTAAAATAACACATCCTAGATCTGAATCAATGAAATATTCTCTGGCAAATGCCAAACGTCCTGCACGGTGTTGGGCTGTAAGCACAACCGCCACCTGTGGACGTCGGGCCCTCATACCCCTCTCATGGAATCTTTTTCTGACCGTTTGAGCAGACACATGCACATTTGTGGCCTGCTGGAGGTCATTTTGCAGGGCTCTGGCAGTGCTCCTCTTTGCACAAAGGCGGAGGTAGCGGTCCTGCTGCTAGGTTGTCGCCCTCCACGTCTCCTGATGTACTGGCCTGTCTCCTGGGAGCGCCTCCGTGCTCTGGACACTACGCTGACAGACACAGCAAACCTTCTTGCCACAGCTCACATTGATGTGCCATCCTGGATCAATCAATCAATCAAATTTATTTTATATAGCCCTTCGTACATCAGCTGATATCTCAAAGTGCTGTACAGAAACCCAGCCTAAAACCCCAAACAGCAAGCAATGCAGGTGAAGAAGCACGGTGGCTAGGAAAAACTCCCTAGAAAGGCCAAAACCTAGGAAGAAACCTAGAGAGGAACCAGGCTATGTGGGGTGGCCAGTCCTCTTCTGGCTGTGCCGGGTGGAGATTATAACAAAACATGGTCAAGATGTTCAAATGTTCATAAATGACCAGCATGGTCGAATAATAATAAGGCAGAATAGTTGAAACTGGAGCAGCAGCACAGTCAGGTGGACTGGGGACAGCAAGGAGTCATCATGTCAGGTATTCCTGGGGCATGGTCCTAGGGCTCAGGTCCTCCGAGAGAGAGAAAGAAAGAGAGAATTAGAGAGAGCATATGTGGGATGGCCAGTCCTCTTCTGGCTGTGCCGGGTGGAGATTATAACAGAACATGGCCAAGATGTTCAAATGTTCATAAATGATCAGCATGGTCGAATAATAATAAGGCAGAACAGTTGAAACTGGAGCAGCAGCACAGCCAGGTGGACTGGGGACAGCAAGGAGTCATCATGTCAGGTAGTCCTGGGGCATGGTCCTAGGGCTCAGGTCCTCCGAGAGAGAGAAAGAGAGAAGGAGAGAATTAGAGAACGCACACTTAGATTCACACAGGACACCGAATAGGACAGGAGAAGTACTCCAGATATAACAAACTGACCCTAGCCCCCCGACACATAAACTACTGCAGCATAAATACTGGAGGCTGAGACAGGAGGGGTCAGGAGACACTGTGGCCCACTCCGAGGACACCCCCGGACAGGGCCAAACAGGAAGGATATAACCCCACCCACTTTGCCAAAGCACAGCCCCCACACCACTAGAGGGATATCTTCAACCACCAACTTACCATCCTGAGACAAGGCTGAGTATAGCCCACAAAGACCTCCGCCACGGCACAACTTAAGGGGGGGGGGGGGGGGGCGCCAACCCAGACAGGATGACCACATCAGTGACTCAACCCACTCAGGTGACGCACCTCCTCCAGGGACGGCATGAGAGAGCCCCAGTAAAGCCAGTGACTCAGCCCCTGTAATAGGGTTAGAGGCAGAGAATCCCAGTGGAAAGAGGGGAACCGGCCAGGCAGAGACAGAGCTGGATGAGCTGCACTACCTGAGCCACTTGTGTGGTTTGTAGACTCCGTCTCATGCAAACACTAGAGTGAAAGCACCGCCAGCATTCAAAAGTGACCAAAACATCAGCCAGGAAGCATTGGAACTGAGAAGTGGTCTGTGGTCACCACCTGCAGAACCACTCCTTTATTGGGGGTGTCTTGCTAATTGCCTATAATTTCCACCTGTTGTCTATTCCATTTGCACAACAGCATGAGACATTTATTGTCAATCAGTGTTGCTTCCTAAGTGGACAGTTTGATTTTCACAGAAGTGTGATTGACTTGGAGTTACATTGTGTTGTTTAAGTGTTCCCTTTATTTTTTTGAGCAGTGTATTTCAATAGAATGTTTATGATGTCACTGCAACAACTTTTGATAGACGAAGCTGGTAAATTCACTCTGGCTATCTATTTCGATTTCAGAGCACTCTCGTCAGAGTGCAGAATAACTGATGAATTTACGAACGCTAAACACCCGTTAAATATGGCCGGTGTCAGTAAACATTGGCAAACAAGCGCAATTAAATTGTAGCCAGCGTCACAGTTGGAGTTACTAACGCTCTTGATAACATAAAATCAGCCTAAACTGCTCTGCTAGTGCGAGTAAAATGGTCAGTAAGCCATTCTCTAATTTGTGTCTGGAAGTAGCTAGCATACTAGCTAAGGTTAGCCAGTTAGCTTGGGTGCTTGACTGCTGTTGTTGGGTCAGAACACTCGCATCAACCCTAATCCTCGGCCAGTGTTCAGCGTGTGCTCTGAATGCTCTAAGAGCAAAACGCTCTGAATTTACGAACAGCCAATCTGACAATGCTCTGAGTTTATGAACGCCTAGAGAGCACTCTGTCACTCCTGATTAAATTTACAAACACCCACGTAGTTTAAACCAGCCTTTAGCCTTGATCTTCAGTTGTTTACTACATACCCTTAAAGAGATGGGTGGGGCTAAAGCTTTTAAGTGGGTGTGAACAATGCTGAATGGGTGTAGACAAAGAAGAGCTCTCAAGCAGGTACTGAAACATTAAAGGGCCATTTTCTCAAAAGAAAGGTTACAAGTTTATCAACTTTAAAAGCAGAATTACTTTCCCCTTGTTGCGCAACTGTAGTGAATGACATACCATTTTCTAGCTTTTTCTGTGTCTCTACATTTATTGATTGTAAAAAAACACAATTTCAAATTTTGCTACACATTTCAGTGGGTCACATTTGTTGTTTCTCTGTAAAACTACTAGCCACGTAGCAATTTAATGAAATTGGCTTTAGCTTGCCCAGATATTTATTTTTTAATTTCATTTTAATTTTTTTTTTTACCGTTATTTTACCAGGTAAGTTGACTGAGAACACATTCTCATTTACAGCAACGACCTGGGGAATAGTTACAGGGGAGAGGAGGGGGATGAATGAGCCAATTGTAAGCTGGGGATGATTAGTTGACCATGATGGTATGAGGGACAGCATGGGAAGAGTTAACACCCCTACTCTTACAATAAGTGCCATGAGATCTTTAATGACCTCAGAGAGTCAGGGCACCCGTTTAACATCCCGTTTAACGACACGTTTACATGTTCCCAATCTCCCAGCCTCTTAACTAGCTACCATTTCAGGCTATCAATTAAGTTAGAGTAGCTAGCTTGTAGAACCATCTTATCTGACATGCCTGCTGGCAAGGTTAGTAGACTTTAGAAAAACAAACAATAACTAAATGTACTGAGTAAGACTCCTTTACATTCCTTACAATCATTTACCCAGATTTTACCCAGCACAGTTATTTTCTTTAATAAATAACCACCAGTCAGGAGGATACAGATATCTCAAGAGGTATGCTTAGATATGCAGAAAAAGGAAACATATTTTTACATAGAATTAAGCATAATGATTATGGCTCGAGACGGCAGGAAATGCTGTTTCAGCTGTTTGAAAATGCAACCCTGGACAAACCTGGTGCTTAGAAGTGTGGGTTGAATGAAGCCCTTTGTGTTGGTTGTGCTTCACAGGGTTTAGGGTCGGTGCTTGGACCTGCAGAGGTTGTAGAAGGTACGGGTTTCAAATAGTATGCCAATATTACACCGAGTTGAACCTTTATTGCTAGAAAGCTAACTGTAAACTTCAAATGCAATAATGCCTTTCCACCTCAGGTGGTACGATGCAGAGAACGAGTTAAGGTTTATAGGTATCTTTCGAGGTATCATGCTTCTACGTATCCTTCTGGGCATATGGGTTCGATCTATCCTTCTGGGTATCTGGCTTCTACGTATTTGAATTTGTATTTATTATGGATCCCCACTAATTCCTACCAAGGGAGCAGCTACTCTTCCTGGGGTTTATTATGGATCCCCATTAGTTCCTGCCAAGGCAGCTACTCTTCCTGGGGTTTATTATGGATCCCCATTTGTTCCTGCCAAGACAGCAGCTACTCTTCCTGGGGTTTATTATGGATCCCCATTAGTTCCTGCCAAGGCAGCTACTCTTCCTGGGGTTTATTATGGATCCCCATTAGTTCCTGCCAAGGCAGCTACTCTTCCTGGGGTTTATTATGGATCCCCATTAGTTCCTGCCAAGACAGCAGCTACTCTTCCTGGGGTTTATTATGGATCCCCATTAGTTCCTGCCAAGACAGCAGCTACTCTTCCTGGGGTTTATTATGGATCCCCATTAGTTCCTGCCAAGGCAGCAGCTACTCTTCCTGGGGTTTATTATGGATCCCCACTAGTTCCTGCCAAGGGAGCAGCTACTCTTCCTGGGGTTTATTATGGATCCCCACTAGTTCCTGCCAAGGCAGCAGCTACTCTTCCTGGGGTTTATTATGGATCCCCACTAGTTCCTGCCAAGACAGCAGCTACTCTTCCTGGGGTTTATTATGGATCCCCACTAGTTCCTGCCAAGGCAGCAGCTACTCTTCCTGGGGTTTATTATGGATCCCCACTAGTTCCTGCCAAGGCAGCCGCTACTCTTCCTGGGGTTTATTATGGATCCCCACTAGTTCCTGCCAAGGCAGCAGCTACTCTTCCTGGGGTTTATTATGGATCCCCACTAGTTTCAAAGCATCCACATTACATATAAAACAACAGATAAAACAGTGAACTATGTTTGTACTGAATGAGCTAAAGATAAAACAGTACATCATAGAACATCCCTACACCACCACATTATCCACAACACAATGTTCAATACCACCATACAACAATATCACAGTGTGTGAGTATGCATGTATTATTCTGGCTATAATTCTAACAAATTATTCTGTGTATCTGGGTTAGATCTATCCTTCTGGGTATCTGGGTTAGATCTATCCTTCTGGGTATCTGGGTTAGATCTATCCTTCTGGGTATCTGGGTTAGATCTATCCTTCTGGGTATCTGGGTTAGATCTATCCTTCTGGGTATCTGGGTTAGATCTATCCTTCTGGGTATCTGGGTTAGATCTATCCTTCTGGGTATCTGGGTTAGATCTATCCTTCTGGGTATCTGGGTTAGATCTATCCTTCTGGATATCTGGGTTAGATCTATCCTTCTGGGTATCTGGGTTAGATCTATCCTTCCGGGGATCTGACGTCTATGCATCCTTCTGGGTATGTGGATTGTAAGTCTGCTTCTGGGTATCTGGGTTCAGCTTATCCTTCTGGCTTCTATGTCTCCTGGATATCTGGGTTCAATCTATCTGTAGTATCCTTAAAGGCTTCTTAGAGTTACCACTCATGAGACTTAAGTACAGTTTAGTATTTAATTGTAACTTATAATTACATTATTTGATGCACCTGGTTTAAACTACCTGAAGCGTTCCTAATCATAGTTATATAGGCAAACACAGGAAATAGCTACGGATAGCGGAAAGCAAACCCCCGTCTTGAGTCAATACTGCCATCTACTGGTAAACATAAATATACCAGGTTACTAAATTCCCCCTTTAAAGCTAATAACCCAACTTAATTCCATTGTGAGCTATGCTATTTTCTTATTTAATTTTTTTCAAAAATGATCTCCTTTAGGATCTGAAAAAGTCTGGTGGACGTCTCTCTCTAATAGAGCGTCTCAGAGGTGGTGTAGCTGGTGCCACCAGATCTTCACCCCTTGATGGTGAAACAAAGTCCTTTTGTGGAGACTTCACAGGAGGAGGTCGTGCCGGGCTGGTGGTCTTAGGAAGTTGAGCATTGTTGGTCTCAGGTGGTTTGACCAACTGCAACTCTGGGTAATGTTCCAATGTCCTGTCCTGCTCGTTTAAGAATTGATCCAAATCTTCGGATGGAATTGGAATTTGAGCTCGGATCTGATCCACGTGTCTCCTTAGTCTTTGTCCACTTCCGATGATCACAGTGTAAGATACTGGTCCTGAGCAATCCTCAATGGTAGCTGGAATCCATTTAGGACCAAACCCATAGTTTCTTGTATAGACATCATCTCCAAGTGAGAAACGTCTGAGTTTGGCTCGGGTGTCATGATTACATGTTTGATTCCATTGCTTTTGTTGTATTTTCATTTTCAGGTCTGGTCTGATGAGATCCAAGGTTGACCTTTAACCTCCTTGACATCAATATTTCTGCAGGTGACAACCCAGTTGTAGCTTGAAGAGTAATCCTGTAGCTTAACAATAATTTTGACACCTTTGTTTCAATGCTGGGCACTTGCATCTTCCTCATCCCCTCCTTCAAGGTCTGAACCGCACGTTCGGCTAATCCGTTTCAAGATGGGTGAAAAGGGGCCGACGTTACATGCTGAATTCCATTTTGTTTCATAAAACTTGTGAATTCAGTGCTTGTAAAACAAGTAACATTGTCACTAACCAATATTTGCGGCAATCCCATAACACTGAAGCTTTGTCTCAACTTCTCAATCGTAGCATACGATGTTGACGTGTTTATGGGGTAAAGATCCATCCACTTTGAATGAGAATCATTCGGCACAAGGAACATTTTTCCTAGGAAAGGTCCAGCGTATTCCACATGTAGTCGTGTCCATGGTTTTTCTGGCCATTCCCATGGATGTAATGGCACGGTGGGGGGTGACTTCCTGTTACTCTGACAATCTGCACACCGGCTAACCTCATTTTCCACATCATGGTCCCTCTTTGGCCAGCAGACATATGACCTCACTAGGCCTTTCATTCTCGACATACCTGGATGTGACTGATGCAACAAATTCAGTAGCAAACCCCGCCCTTGTGGTGGGATAACTACTCTTGAACCCCACAGAACACATCCATCTCGAACACTCAATGCCAAGAGGCAAGTGTAGTAAGGCATGATCTGAGGCTCGGTCACTGTAGGCCATTCTCTCAGGATAAATTCATGCACTTGTGATAGAGTCACATCCTTTGAAGTCCATTGCCTGATTTGGGCTGAGTTCACCAGTGCATCATCCAACACATCAATCATCAAAACCTGGTCGTTTTCTTCTTCCTGAATTATGATTTCTGGAACGGGCAGCCTACTCAGAGCATCAGCATTCCCATGGTAAACCATCTACCTGGTTTGTAAATAATTCTGTACTCATAGGCCCCGAGCCACACAGCCCAATGTTGAACCATTTGTGGTACTGGCTTTTGTTCATGGAACAAAGAGATCAGAGGCTTATGGTCGGTCACGATAGTGAATGTTCTCCCGTACAAGTACTTGTGGAATCTCTGTATTCCGAATATGACAGCCAGTCCTTCCTTGTCCAGCTGAGAGTACCTTTTCTCCGCTGGCGTCAACATTCTTGACATGAACCCGATAGGTTTCTCTGCACCATTCTCCACCCGGTGTGATAGCACCGCTCCCACACCATACGATGAGGCATCACGCGATAAGATGAGATATCTGTCTGCTGAGTAGTGCATTAGCACTTCAGCTGATTGCAGTAACACCTTTGACTTTGCGAAAGCTTCTTCCGGTCTTTTTGACCATTTCCAGGCCACATCCTTCCTTAGCAGTTGATGCAGAGGAGCTAAGAGGGTAGAGAGGTTCGGTAGGAAGCGATTATAATAATTCAGTAAGCCTTGATAGGCTTTCAGCTCTGTAACGTTTGTCGGAGGTGGAGCTTCCACAACAGCCCTCACTTTAGCTTTGACAGTGTAACCCCTTGGCATCCACCTTGTGACCCAGGTACTGCACCTCATCAGCTAGTAACCGAAAGGTTGCAAGTTCAAATCCTCGAGCTGACAAGGTACAAATCTGTCGTTCTGCTCCTGAACAGGCAGTTATAACCCACTGTTCCTAGGCCGTCATTGAAAATAAGAAATTGTTCTTAACTGACCTGCCTAGTTAAATAAAGGTAAAAAATAAATTTAAAAAAAAGAGTGTACACTTGCTCCTCTTCAGCCGGAGACCGGCGTCCTCCATCCTCCTCAAAACTTCATCCAAGTTTCTGAGATGTTCCTCCTTCGTGACTCCCGTGACAAGAATGTCGTCGAGGTAAACCGCTAATTGTGTATCCCCTGCAGAATTCCCTCCATTGTTCTTTGGAAGATAGCTGGTGCAGAAGACACCCCGAAAGGTAAGCGGTTATAGGTAAACATCCCTCTGTGGGTGTTTATGGTCAGGTACTTCTGTGAAGCTTTAACCATTAGCACTTGATGATATGCGTGACTCTTGTCCAGTTTTGGAAACTGTTGCCCCCCGGTTAACGTTGAAAGCAAATCCTCCACTTTGGGGATGGGGTACTGCTCTAGAGAGGAAACTCTATTTACAGTAGCTTATAGTCACCGCATAATCTGATTGAACCATCTGGTTTTAGTATGGGAACAACTGGTGCTGCCCACTCAGAGAACTTGACAGGTACAATTAAATCCTCTGCTAAGAGTCTGTCAATTTCCACATCCACTTTAGGCTTCATGACATATGGAACTGATCTTGGCCTATAGAATCTGGGAGTAGCATCAGCAGCAACATGAATGGTAGCTTGGACCCCTTTTAATGTCCCTAGCTCTTCTTTGAAAACACTCTCAAGCTTTGAAAGCACCTGCTGTAGTGTCAATGTCTCTGTGGTGACATGTTCGATTTCATCCCAGTTCAATTTTATTTCCTCCAACCACCCTCTTCCTAGTAAGCTGGGGCCAGTACCTTCCACTACTAAGAGAGGCAGACTTTTCTTTTGTCCATGCTATTCCACTTGAACATCAGCAACTCCAATCACAGTGATCTTCTCCCCTGTGTATGTTTTGAGTTTAATGGGGGTGTCTCTCAGTTTAGGCACTTCAACGGTTTTCCACTTCCTATAGAATTGGGACCTGTTCATCAGCGTGACACTACAGCCAGTGTTTAGTTCAAACGGTACCTTTAATTAATTTATTCCCATTTCCACAATGAAAGGCTTCACCTTCTTCATATTCGCCCCCTGTACACTGTACATTGAGAATGCGTGCTCTGCGTCTGCGCCCTCACTTTCACTTTCTATCACTTGATTAGAGCGGTAGCTAGAGCGTCAAGTGGTTTTTTTTTTATTGCGGCACGCCCTCGCAATGTGGCCTATTATCCCACATGCATAACACTTTTCGTGTTTGAATTTACAGGCAAAAGCTGTGTGTTTGCCTTTGCAACGATAACAGTCTCTCTTGGCTGCTGCACCACGGCTTTCCGTTCTTTGAAATTCAGCACGCTCAGAACTGCTCTCTTTTACTGTATGGCTCGCAGTTCCGCCCCTTGCCTGCAAATCCAGTGCATTTCTATTTGCGGACTCCATGGCCTGGGCCAGTTTGAGTGCATTCTCAAATGTGAGATTAGGCTCCGATAACAATCGTATTTGTATCCTGTCATCATTAATCCCACATATCACCAGATCGCGTAACATTTGCGATAATGTATTCCCATAGTTACAGTCCAATGCTAGTTCTCAACTCAGCCACATATTCCCCCACTGATTCTGTAGTATCCTTAAAGGCTTCTTAGAGTTGCAACTCATGAGACTTAAGTACAGTTTAGTATTTAATTGTGACTTAGAATTACATTCTTTGATGCACCTGGTTTAAACTACCTGAAGCTTTCTTAATCATGGTTATATAGGCAGACACAGGAAATAGCTACGGATAGCGGAAAGCAAACCCCCGTCTTGAGTCAATACTGCCATCTACTGGTAAACAGAAATATACCAGGTTACTACCAACCCCCATCTTGAGTCAATACTGCAATCTACTGGTAAACACAAATATACCAGGTTACTACACTATCCTTCTGGATATTTGGGTTCAATCTATCCTTCTGGGTATCTGGGTTCAATCTATCATTCTGTGTATCTGGGTTAAATCTATCCTTATGGGTATCTAGCTTCTACATATACTCTTGTTATTCTGGGTTCGATCTATCCTTCTGGGTATCTGGCTTCTACATATTCTTCTGGATATCTGAGTTCGATCTATCCTTCTGGGTATCTGAGTTCAATCTATCCTTCAGTCAATCTGTGTTCGATCTATCCTTCTGGGTATATGGCTTCTACATATCCTTCTGGATATCTGGGTTTGATCTATCCTTCTGGGTATCTGGTTTCAATCTATCCTTCTGTGTGACTGGGTTCGGTCTATCCTTCTTGGTTTCTCGCTTCTACATATTCTTCTGGGTATCTGGGTTCCATCTATCCTGATGGGTATCTGGCTTCTAAGTATACTTCTGCTTATCTTGGTTCGATCTATCCTTTTGGGTATCTGGGTTAAATCCATCCGGATGGGTGTCTGGCTTCTAAGTATACTTCTGCTTATCTTGGTTTGATCTATCCTTCTGGGTATCTGGGTTCGATCTATCCTTCAGGGAATCCGTATTCGATTTATCCTTCTGGATATATGGGCACCTGGCTTCTACGTATCCTACTGTGTTTCTGGGTTTGATCTATCCTTCTGTGTTTCTGGGTTTGATCACAAAGTAGAATTGTGAACCCAGCAAACAAAATTGTTGTCTTACAATAACAAAAGGTTCTTTGAATGTTCAATTCATGGAATACTTTTATAACACAGTGTGTTTCTTTGAGTTATGTTTGATTGACCATTTTAAAGATGTTATTGTTCATATCACAGTTGATTCATGGTTATCAGACAGGAAGAGAATCCTCAATATTGATAACATACTGTGTAAAAAGTATAAAAAGTATGGCTTTAGAAAGCTTAAAAGTAGATGATACAACCTCTGATTAATTCCCGTACATCTATAATTATTTTACAAAAATATTATATAATTAACAAAAAATATAAACGCAACATGTAAAGTGTTGGTTCCATGTTTCATCAGCAGAAAATAAAATATCCCAGAAATCTTCCATACGCACAAAAAGCTTATTTCACTCAAAATGTTGTGCACAAATGTGTGCACATCCCTGTTAGTGAGCATTTGTCCCTTGCCAAGATAATCCATCCACCTGACAGTTGTTGCATATCAAATTAGCTGATTTAAACAGCACATTAATTACACAGGTGCACCTTGTGCTGGAGGATAATAAGAGGCCACTCTAAAATGTGCAGATGTCTCAACTTTTGAAGGAGCGTGCAATTGGTTTGTATTATGCAGTACGTGTCATTGTTAGTTCCCTGTCTTTACAGTTGCCATGAAGAGTTCTGTAGAGTTTCAAGGTTTAATCGAACTCAAAGTTCTGTTCATGTCACTGTTAAATCCCTCATGGTTATCTGACAAGCAGAGAATGAAATCTATCTCCTCACTATTGATGGGATATTTAACTGAGGCTTTGCAAACCATACTATGGTACTGAAGAGGATACTGCAGACACTGTAAACTTAAGATAAAACTCTATTATTATTATTACTATTATTTTACATCTGCATCATCAAGAAGACAGGATGTCCTATGTTGTGATATTTCTGAAAGCATCATTATTTTTTATTATACTATCTTTACCATTTCTGAGAGAGTTGAGTTGAAGTCAAGGTTTTAGTAGTTCTGAGAAAAATACACCCTGTATGTGAGGATTTGATTCGAGTCGAACATTCCCTGAGGTGAAAGAGGGAAATTACACAGATATCCACTAGGTGCCAATCTATAAGCAGGTCTCCCAGAGAGTGATGCTTAATGTCACTGTCGTGGTTAACAGCTCAAATATCTTAATGTTCCCTTTGAAGTGTTATTTTAGCTAGGAGAGGGCGAGGGAGAGGGAAGGAAGGTAGGAGAGGGCGTGAGAGAGGGAAGGAAGGCAGGAGAGAGAAGGAGAAAGAGGCAGGGAAGGTGGGACGGAGGGGGTTGCTCAGCAACACAACAACACAGCTGCCCTCATGCACCAGGCAGCCAGGCAGTGGTTGAAATCAAACCTAGGCTACTGGAGATAGTTGTATGTTGGTATTCAAGCTATGACCAGGACCTCAGCTTTACTGTACCAAATATCTGTTTGTTTTTTCCCTTGGAGAAAGAATGGAGTGTGACTAAAGTGGGGGTAGTTTATCTGCATGATAAACTACAACCAAAAAATATAATTTGCTATTCCTCTGGACATTTCCAAAAGCACCTGTTTTCACTATTTACAGTGTCTTGCGAAAGTATTCACCCCCCTTGGCATTTTTCCTATTTTGTTGCATTACAACCTGAAATTAAAATAGTTTTTTTTGGGAGGGGTGGTATCATTTGTTTACACAACATGCCTACCACTTTAAAAATGTAAAAAATGTTTACATTTTTTATTTCACCTTTATTTAACCAAGTAGGCCAGTTGAGAACACCTTTATTTAACCAAGTAGGCCAGTTGAGAACAAGTTCTCATTTACAACTGCGACCTGGCCAAGATAAAGCAAAGCAGTGTGACAAAGACAACAACACAGAGTAACACATAAACAAACATACAGTCAATAACACAATAGAAAAATATATGTACTGTGTGTGCAAATGTAGAAGAGTAGTGAGGTAAAGTCAATAAATAGGCCATAGATGCAAAATAATTACAATTTAGCATTAAAACTGGAGTGATAGATGTGCAGATATTGATGTGCAAGTAGAGATACTGGGGTGCAAAAGAGCAAGAAGATAAATAACAATATGGGGATGAGTTAGTTGGGTGTGCTATTTACAGATGGGCTGTGTACGGGTACAGTGATCGGTAAGCTGCTCTGACAGCTGATACTTAAAGTTAGAGAGGGAGATATAAGTCTCCAGCTTCAGTGATTTTTGCAGTTCGTTCCAGTCATTGGCAGCTGAGAACTAGAAGGAAAGGCGGCCAAAGGAAGTGTTGGCTTTGGGGATGACCAGTGAGATATACTTGCTGGAGCGCCTGTTACGGTTGGGTGTTGCTATGGTGACGAGTGAGCTTAGATAAGGTGGGGCTTTACCTAGCAAAGACTTATAGATGACCTGGAGCCAGTGGGTTTGGCGACGAATATGTAGCGAGTGCCAGCCAACAAGAGCATACAGGTCGCAGTGGTGGGTAGTATATGGGGCTTTGGTGACAAAACGGATGGCACTGTGATAGACTACATCCAGTTTGCTGAGTAGAGTGTTGGAGGCTATTTTGTAAATGACATCGCCAAAGTCAAGGATTGGCAGGATAGTCTGTTTTACGAGGGTATGATGAGTGAAGGAGGTTTTGTTGCAAAATGGGAAGCCGATTCTAGATTTAATTTTGGATGAGAGATGATTAATGTGAGTCTGGAAGGAGAGTTTACAGTCTAGCCAGACACCTAGCTATTTGTAGTTGTCTTCATATTCTAAGTCAGAACCGTCCAGAGTAGTGATGATGGTTGGGCAGGTGCGGGCAGAAATCGGTTGAAGAGCATGCATTTGGTTTTACTAGCATTTAAAAGCAGTTGGAGGCCCCCGAAGGAGTTTTGTATGGCATTGAAGCTCGTTTGGAGGTTTGTTAACACAGTGTTCAAAGAAGGGCCAGATGTATACAGAATGGTGGGTCTGCGTAGAGGTGGATCAGAGACTCACCAGCAGCAAGAGCGACATCATTGAAATATACAGAGAAAAGAGTCGGCCCGAGAATTGAACCCTGTGGCACACCAATAGAGACTGCCAGAGGTCCGGACAACAGGCCCTCCGATTTGATACACTGAACTCTATCTGAGAAGTAGTTGGTGAACCAGGCGAGGCAGTCATTTTAGAAACTAAGGCTATAGGGTCTGCCGGTAAGAATATGGTGATTGACAGAGTCAGAAGCCTTGGCCAGGTAAATGAAGATGACTGCACAGTACTGTCTTTTATCGATGGCTGTTATGATATCAATTAGGACCTTGAGCGTGGCTGAGGTGCACCCATGACCAGCTCAGAAACCAGATTGCATAGTGGAGAAGGTACGGTAGGATTCGAAATGGTCGGTGATCTGTTTGTTAACGTGGCTTTCGAAGATTTTAGAAAGGCAGGGCAGGATAGATATAGGTCTGTAGCAGTTTGGGTCTAGAGTGTCTCCCCCTTTGAAGATGGGGATGATCAATACGAAAGAGAGGTTGAACAGGCTAGTAATAGGGGTTGCAACAATTTCGGCAGATAATTTTAGAAGGAGAGGGTCCAGATTGTCTATCCCAGCTGATTTGTAGGGATCTAGATTTTGCAGCTCTTGGAGAACATCAGCTGTCTGGATTTGGGTGAAGGAGAAGCGGGGGGGGGCAAGTTGATGCAGGGGGTGCAGAGCTCTTTGCCGGGGTAGCGGTAGCCAGGTGGAAAGCATGGCCAGCCATAGAAACAAACAAAAACCTGAAAACTTGAGCGTGCATAACTATTCACCCCCCTAAAAGCTGCAGCAACTACAGCTGCAAGTCTCTTGGGGTATTTCTCTATAAGCTTGGCACATCTAGCCACTGAGATTTTTGCCCATTCTTCAAGGAAAAATGCTCCAGCTTCTTCATGTTTGATGGGTTCCACTGGTGTACAGCAATCTTTCAGTCATACCACAGATTCTCAATAGGATTGAGTTCTGGGCTTTGACTTGGCCATTCCAAGACATTTAAATGTTTCCCCTTAAGCCACTCGAGTGTTGCTTTAGCAGTATGCTTAGGGTCATTGTCCTGCTGGAAGGCGAACCTCCATCCCAGTCTCAAATCTCTGGAAGACTGAAACAGGTTTCCCTCAAGAATATCCCTGTATTACCGCCATCCATCATTCCTTCAATTCTGACCAGTTTCCCAGTCCCTGCCAATGAAAAACATCCCCACGGCATGATGCTGCCACACGCTTCACTGTGGGGATGGTGTTCTCGGGGTGCTGAGAGGTGTTGGGTTTGCGCCAGACATAGCATTTTTAGTTGATGGCCAAAAAGCTACATTTTAGTCTCATCTGACCAGAGTACCTTCTTCCATATTTTTGGAGTGTCCCCCACATGCCTTTTATGCAAACACCAAAAATGTTTGCCTATTTTCTTTTTTAAGCAATGTCTTTTTCTGGCCTCTCTTCCTTAAAGCCCAGCTCCGGAGTGTACGGCTTAAAGGACAGATACTCCATTCTCTGCTGTGGAGCTTTGCAGCTCCTTCAGGGTTATCTTTGGTCTCTTTGTTGCCTCTCTGATTAATGCCCTCCTTGCCTGGTCATTGAGTTTTGGTCGGCAGCACTCTCTTGGCAGGTTTGTTGTGGTGCCATATTCTTTCCATTTTTTAATAATGGATTTAATGGTGCTCCTTGGGATGTTCAAAGTTTCAGATATTTTTTTATAACCCAACCCTGACCTGTTTGGACAGCTCCTTGGTCTTCATGGTGCCGCTTGCATGGTGGTGCCCCTTGCTTAGTTGCAGACTCTGGGGCCTATCAGAATAGGTGTATATATACTGAGGTCATGTGACAGATCATGTGGTACTTAGATTGCCCACAGTTGGACTTTATTGCACCAGATCTTATTTAAGGGCTTCATAGCAAAGTGGGTGAATACATATGCACACATCACTTTTACGTTTTTAAATGTTTTACATTTTTTTGAAACAAGTTATTTTTATAATTCCACTTCACCAATTTGGACTATTTTGTGTACGTCCATCACATGAAATCCAAATAAAAATCTATTTAAATTACAGGTTGTAAATGCAACAAAATAGGAAAAACACCAAGGGGGATGAAAACTTTTGCAAGGCACCGTACATCTCCCCCAGTCTGCTCCCTACTCCTCTGTAACTCTGACTTCATTGAAGGGCTGGGTGGTAGTCTAGTGGTTAAGAGGGTGGGCCAGTAACCAACAGGTTGTTGGTTTGAATCCCTGAGCTGACTATGTGAAATCTGTCAATGTGCCCATGAGCAAGACACTTAACCCTAATTGCTCCTTCTAAGTCGCTCTCGAATGAGAGTGTCTACTAAATGATTCAAATGTAAATGAAAAAATAATCACACATAAAGAGGCATAATGCCTACATCAATACACACCCCTCCGTAATACCCTGTCATTGATACAAATCACAGCTGTGAAGCTGGAGCAGTCCGCCCACCATGCAAATAACATTTTAATTTCACTTCACTTTCAAAATTTATAGCAGGGGAACCCAAACACACACACACACAGACAAACACACACACAGACAAACACACACACAGACAGACACACACACACACACACACACACACAGACAAACACACACACAGACAAACACACACACACACAGACAAACACACACACACAGACAAACACACACACACACACACACACACAGACAAACACACACACAAAAAAACTAATATTTATCCGGCAATTTGGGGAAAGGAAAACATTATGGAGGGGCTGACATTATATTAGTGAGGATGTAAGACACAAACAATTTGCCCAGATATGTATTATATTAGTGAGGATGTAAGACACAAACAATTTGCCCAGATATGTATTATATTTGTGTGTAGTGTGTGTAGTGTATGTAGCGTGTGTAGTGTATTGGATTAGTAATACCCAGACGAATGAATTAAAAACAACGTTCCACCATTCAGAGAATGAGAAACGAGGTCTAATCGGACTCTTGAATTTCACGGTGACACATGGCACACCATAATGAGGTCTCAAGTCTCTCCCCAAATGTACTTCCAACAGATTTGAGAAACCCTCTAGAAAAATCACCCAGAGAACCTTTTTACTGTTTTTAAGCCTCGACTGAAATGGTAATGTTACATATTGGCTATGCCCTACTTTTCTCATTCTGAAAAGATGGCCACTCGGAGTTACACATTGATCTTTTTTTATTTTCATTATGTTGGCACTCAGACTGGATTTAGATTTTGGAGTGGAAAGTTAGCAACAGTGTGGTGTGTTTTGAATGACTGTAACAGAAATCGATCACACAGTGACTAAACCGTTTTCTTTGTTTTACGGCTACAAAATAAAAAAAGTACCCAACTGTCATACTTGAGTTATAGGAAAGTTACTCATGTAACAGTGAAAGTCAGCCAGAAAAATACTACTTGAGTAAAATTCTAAAAGTGTTTGGTTTCATATATACTAAAGTATCAAAAGTAAATGTACACAAGTATAAATAAATAAAAAAATCCTTATATAAAGCAAACCAGATGGCACCATTTTCTTGTTTTTAAAATGTATGTATAGGCAGGGGCACAATCCAACATCTTTTTACAAAAGACACGTGTTTAGTGAGACCGCCAGGCCATAAGCAGTAGGAATGACCACGTGTTCTCTTGTTAAGCGCTTGAATTTGAGAATTTCCTGTCCTGCTAATCATTCATAATGTAACGAGTACTTTTGGTTGTCAGGGAAAATGTATGGAGTAAAAAAGTACAATATTTTCTTTAGGAATGTAGTGAAGTAAAAGATGTCAAAAATAAGTAGTAAAGTACAGATACCCCCACAAAACAAGTTAATTAAGAAGTACGTGTAATGAATACTCAGGGAGAAGGTGTAGATTCAAGCTCAGAGCACTGCAGGAATCGTGGTCACAGGCAGGCAATGGTCATACACAGGTAGGGAAACAGGCGAATCAAAACTAGGACTGAAGGCTATAACTGGTTCTCACAAACGAGATAGGAAAAGGCTTAGTAGAGTCAAAACGAAAAATACCCC
Source organism: Oncorhynchus mykiss (assembly GCF_013265735.2). Lineage (NCBI taxonomy): Eukaryota > Metazoa > Chordata > Actinopteri > Salmoniformes > Salmonidae > Oncorhynchus > Oncorhynchus mykiss. The sequence goes on along the minus strand of NC_048572.1, from coordinate 85,967,844 downwards.
ACAAAGGCACAAACAGAATGAGCTGAACTGAATAAGGAGTAGATGAGACCAGGTGAGTAACTAACAGGTGAAATCAATGAACAAAAATGAAAGACACCGCTTACGTTCTAGAACACAAAGAAACAGAGCTACGTTCCAGAACACAACGTAACAGAACACGAGTTTGACGAAGAAAATAAATACAGGACCTTACAGTACTTTAAACCACTGTGGAAATACCAACAGTGACACAGCAACAAATAGATATTAGACAACATCCGCTCACCGTCAATTCATTTGGAAATTGAAAAGCAAAACAACAACGGAGTGTAGTTAATAGTATATAACGCACCATGAGTCACAACCATGAAAACAGTAAAAAGGTTTACATCCCAAATGGCACATATTCCCTATTTTAGTGCACTACCTTTACCCAGGGCATGTATTGAATAGGGTGCCATTTGGGCCTTAGTCTCTACAGCCACTTCAATGAGTCCCTGCGCGTAAATGGAACGTTATTCCTTTTTTTATGCACGTTTCTCTGACCTTGAATTTAAGCATGAGAACAGCATGCAATTTACCCGCTATTCGTTCGGGTGGAGATCAAATAAATTAAGCTGTGGCGGAGGTGTGTCTACAGAACCGACGTATTCTGACGTTGGATTTAATTCTCTCATAATTCCACCACCTTTACGCGCGAGGAAACCATGAATAAGGTCCAGTGAACCTACCGGTTCCAAGTGGAGAAAAAAAAACATCGACTTCATTTTTGGGGAAATAACAGCATTCTCCATGCACTGTAATATATAATTTGATAAGAGCTATTGATAAGAACTAGGTAAATGAGTAATCAGTTTGGATAAGGGAATTGTAAATATAAATGACTATCTATTTTACCTTATTATAGCTGGAGACAAATGTGAAACCAGTCATATTGCAGCAAACTGAATTATATCAACATGTCAACTTTCCCCAACGTAAAGTTTATGAAATGCTCTGCCATTACACAGATTTGAAATTGCACAGCCTTTTTACCTTTTTACCTGTGACTCTCGAATGTCTTGATTGTAGGCTACCCTGACTTTCTATCATGTTACATTTTAGCCACTATCAGTATCGACCGTCAGTAGGCCTGATAACCACACATGTTAAACTGCTAATTTACTGTTAGTTCCCTTCAGTTTGGTATAGTCTACATTATCATTCCATTTAATTACATTGTTTTGTTTACCTTCATTTGCTTCCTCTGTAAATGTCGTCACGGCCATGTGGTTCTTGCTGAGGATAATTAGTAACAGTTGATAATATATAAAAGACATGCAGGCTAAATAAATCATTAGGGAGCAGAGCACAGACAAAGCCGTAACAGTTTGAGCCTGACACATGGCGCAATACTTGGCTGTGACGTCATGGTTAGTCCAGGCAACAGAGGAGGGTATATCCTACACTATTCTCCCAATTCTAATAATATGTACACTAATCTTCCAACATGATCTCCTCGTGGATTTTTTTTATTTAACTAGGCAAGCCAGTTAATTAAGAACAAATTCTTATTTACAATGACAGCCTACGAACAGTGGGTTCACTGCCTTGTTCAGGGGCAGAACGACAGATTTCATTTTACCTTGTCAGCTCGAGGATTAGATCCAGCAACCTTTTGGTTATTGACCCAACGCTCTAGCCACTAGGCTACCTGCCGCACCAAATGGATCATTGCTAAACAGAGAAAACAGAGAATAAACCGTGTACAGAACCATATCTCTACATGGATCCTACTGCTATAGTATACAGAGAATAAACCAGGTACAGAACCATATCTCTACATGGATCCTACTGCTATAGTAAACAGAGAATAAACCGTATACAGAACCATATCTCTACATGGATCCTACTGCTATAGTATACAGAGAATAAACCAGGTACAGAACCATATCTCTACATGGATCCTACTGCTATAGTAAACAGAGAATAAACCAGGTACAGAACCATATCTCTACATGGATCCTACTGCTATAGTATACAGAGAATAAACCAGGTACAGAACCATATCTCTACGTGGATCCTACTGCTATAGTATACAGAGAATAAACCAGGTACAGAACCATATCTCTACATGGATCATACTGCTATAGTATACAGAGAATAAACCAGGTACAGAACCATATCTCTACATGGATCCTACTGCTATAGTATACAGAGAATAAACCAGGTACAGAACCATATCTCTACATGGATCCTACTGCTATAGTATACAGAGAATAAACCAGGTACAGAACCATATCTCTACGTGGATCCTACTGCTATAGTATACAGAGAATAAACCGTGTACAGAACCATATCTCTACATGGATCATACTGCTATAGTATACAGAGAATAAACCAGGTACAGAACCATATCTCTACGTGGATCCTACTGCTATAGTAAACAGAGAATAAACCAGGTACAGAACCATATCTCTACATGGATCCTACTGCTATAGTAAACAGAGAATAAACCAGGTACAGAACCATATCTCTACATGGATCATACTGCTATAGTAAACAGAGAATAAACCAGGTACAGAACCATATCTCTACATGGATCCTACTGCTATAGTATACAGAGAATAAACCAGGTACAGAACCATATCTCTACATGGATCCTACTGCTATAGTATACAGAGAATAAACCAGGTACAGAACCATATCTCTACATGGATCCTACTGCTATAGTAAACAGAGAATAAACCAGGTACAGAACCATATCTCTACATGGATCCTACTGCTATAGTATACAGAGAATAAACCAGGTACAGAACCATATCTCTACATGGATCCTACTGCTATAGTATACAGAGAATAAACCAGGTACAGAACCATATCTCTACATGGATCCTACTGCTATAGTATACAGAGAATAAACCAGGTACAGAACCATATCTCTACATGGATCCTACTGCTATAGTATACAGAGAATAAACCAGGTACAGAACCATATCTCTACGTGGATCCTACTGCTATAGTATACAGAGAATAAACCAGGTACAGAACCATATCTCTACATGGATCCTACTGCTATAGTATACAGAGAATAAACCAGGTACAGAACCATATCTCTACATGGATCCTACTGCTATAGTATACAGAGAATAAATCCGTGTACAGAACCATATCTCTACATGGATCATACTGCTATAGTATACAGAGAATAAACCAGGTACAGAACCATATCTCTACGTGGATCCTACTGCTATAGTAAACAGAGAATAAACCAGGTACAGAACCATATCTCTACATGGATCCTACTGCTATAGTATACAGAGAATAAACCAGGTACAGAACCATATCTCTACGTGGATCCTACTGCTATAGTAAACAGAGAATAAACCAGGTACAGAACCATATCTCTACATGGATCCTACTGCTATAGTATACAGAGAATAAACCAGGTACAGAACCATATCTCTACATGGATCCTACTGCTATAGTATACAGAGAATAAACCAGGTACAGAACCATATCTCTACATGGATCCTACTGCTATAGTATACAGAGAATAAACCAGGTACAGAACCATATCTCTACATGGATCCTACTGCTATAGTATACAGAGAATAAACCAGGTACAGAACCATATCTCTACATGGATCCTACTGCTATAGTATACAGAGAATAAACCAGGTACAGAACCATATCTCTACATGGATCCTACTGCTATAGTATACAGAGAATAAACCAGGTACAGAACCATATCTCTACATGGATCCTACTGCTATAGTAAACAAATATCATGATAGCAAGACAGGAGGACACATTTCCTGCCTCTAGCTTTAGGAACAAGTATTTTCCCCAGGTCTCTCACTCTCCTCTCTCTCTCTCTACCTCTCTACCTCTTTCTACTTCCTCTCTCTCTACCTCATCTCTCTACCTCATCTCTCTCTCTCTCTCTCTCTCTCTCTCTCTCTCTCTCTCTCTCTCTCTATCTCCTCTCTCTCTCTACCTCTCTCTCTCTACTTCCTCTCTCTCTCTACTTCCTCTCTCTCTCCTCTCTTTCTACCTCTCTCCTCTCTCTCTTCTACTTCTCTACCTCCTCTCTCTCTCTCTCTCTCTCTTCTACCTCTCTCTCTCTCTCTCTCTCTGTCTCTCTCTCTGTCTCTGTCTCTCTCTCTCTCTGTCTCTCTCTCTCTCTCTCTCTCTCTTTCTCTCTCTCTCTCGCTACCTCCTCTGTCTCTCTCTCTGTCTCTCTCTCTCTCCCTTCAGTTTACATGCAGCACATACAGTATCTCTCTCTTCCTCTTTCTCTCATGTAAAATACATCAAAGCATTCTCTGAGATCCCTGAAGGTGTATGAGGATCATCTTAGGTCAACCCAGTAGCGGCAGACCTTGAACTCTTTTGCCTAGCAGCCTGGGCCAAAGTTTCCTCTGTAGTAACAGCCTTCATCTCCCCACCCCTCAGTAGGAGTGTAAGGACTTCAGGGGTGTCCCAAATGGAGGGTGTCCTAAATGGCAACTCATTCCCTATATTGGGCATATAGTGCACTACTTAATAGTGCACTAGTCCTGATCAAACGTAGTGAACTATAAAGAGACTAGGGAGCCATTTGGGTTCTCAGACAAGGTTTTCATGAAGGAGCTCATGTATTTTATACAGTGGGGAGGATGGATTCCAACACAGAATCCTAGAAGACCTTGAAGTGAGTCTCATATGAAGGCTTCTGCACAGTAACAGAAGTCCTGTTTTGGAGGTCAGATATTCTCTGAATTACTATAAAATTGACTTGTTACGCCTTCCATTTTAGGGAATTCTGGTTGGCGATGAGGCTACACATTGGTCAATAGTCAAAAGGCGCAACTTTTGGTGCAATTAACGTAAGCCTATGTTAGTGACCAGATCTAATAAGCAAAAGTATAAATATAAAATCAAAATGGTAGGCTATATCTAGCATATTAAAATATGTATGAAAATATGTATTTTTCCCATTCGGTTTCACACTGGCAACCAACCAAACCCTTCTTGCAACCAACACCCACTTTGAGAATCACTAGCTCACCCACGAGCTGTGTTGATTGGCGGTTTGCTGGTCCAATCAGAGGGCTGAGTGTGTGTCACATGGAGAGTGATCCACGGAGACTCTGTGCCACAAAACAAGTGACAAAACGTTGTAAAACCTGATCATTTTAAGGTATCAGTCTCAAGTTAAAGTCATGTGACTCGAGTTAAAGTCATGTGACTCGAGTTAAAGTCATGTGACTCGAGTCCACAACTCGGCATATAAGTGTCTCAAGTTAAAGTCATGTGACTCGAGTTAAAGTCATGTGACTCGAGTCCACAACTCGGCATATAAGTGTCTCAAGTTAAAGTCATGTGACTCGAGTTAAAGTCATGTGACTCGAGTTAAAGTCATGTGACTCAAGTTAAAGTCATGTGACTCAAGTTAAAGTCATGTGACTCGAGTCCACAACTCGGCATATAAGTGTCTCAAGTTAAAGTCATGTGACTCAAGTTAAAGTCATGTGACTCGAGTCCACAACTCGGCATATAAGTGTCTCAAGTTAAAGTCATGTGACTCGAGTCCACAACTCGGCATATAAGTGTCTCAAGTTAAAGTCATGTGACTCGAGTCCACAACTCGGCATATAAGTGTCTCAAGTTAAAGTCATGTGACTCGAGTCCACAACTCGGCATATAAGTGTCTCAAGTTAAAGTCATGTGACTCGAGTCCACATCTCGGCATATAAGTGTCTCAAGTTAAAGTCGAGTATCGAGTCTTGAGGCTCCAAGTCTAAAGTTATTTTATTTTCTCTCAAGACAAGTCTCAGGTCATCAAATTTGTGACTTGACTCAGACTCGAGTCAAAGTCATGTGACTCGAGTCCACAACTCGGCATATAAGTGTATGTAAATTCTGATAGTTTAACTACAGAGACTGAGGTGATTGTACTGAGTGTGGGAGAGAGGTCCTTGCCAGAACACTTTCAACTTAAAACACACAGAGAACCATTTAAATAGACCACAACAGAAGCAATTACATACTCTTAAGAAAGTAAACTAACTGTAATAATATGACTGTTTGCTTGCATGCTGAAAAATAGATGGCAGTAGTATTTGTAGTTATTATGGATCCCCATTAGCTCTTCCTGGGGTCCAGCAAAATGAAGGCAGTTTATATAATTTTTTAAAAACATTACAATACATTCACAACACACTGTGTGTCCTCAGGCACCTAATCCACCACTACCACATATCTACAGTACTAAATCCATGTGTATGTAGAGTGTGTGTGTGTGTGTGTGTGTGTGTGTGTGTGTGTGTGTGTGTGTGTGTGTGTGTGTGTGTGTGTGTGTGTGTGTGTGTGTGCACCATTGTTTGTGTTGCTTCACAGTCCCCGCTGTTCAATAAGATATTTTTTTTATCTGTTTATCGAGTCAAATTTTACTGCTTGCGTCAGTTACTTGATGTGGAATAGAGTTCCATGTGGTCATGGCCATATTTCATACTGTGTGCCTCCCATCGTCTGTTCTGGACTTGGGGACTGTGAAGAGATCTCTGAAGGCATGTCTTGTGGGGTATGCATGGGTGTCCGAGCTGTGCGCCAGTAGTTTACCCAACAGCAACAAAGTAAGAATAGAATGTGCAGCATGTCGTGCTGGTTAAGTAATGGAGTGTGTGTTGGTTAAGTAATGGAGTGTGTGTTGGTTAAGTAATGGAGTGTGTGTTGGTTAAGTAATGTAGTGTCTGCTGGTTAAGTAATGGAGTGTGTGTTAGTTAAGTAATGCAGTGTGTGTTGGTTAAGTAGTGTGTGTTGGTTAAGTAATGTAGTGTGTCTGCTGGTTAAGTAATGGAGTGTGTGTTGGTTTAGTAATGTAGTGTGTCTGCTGGTTAAGTAATGTAGTGTGTGTTGGTTAAGTAATGTAGTGTGTGTTGGTTAAGTAATGTAGTGTGTGTTGGTTAAGTAATAGAGTGTGTGTTGGTTAAGTAATGTAGTGTGTCTGCTGGTTAAGTAATGTAGTCTGTGTTGGTTAAGTAATGTAGTCTGTGTTGGTTAAGTAATGTAGTGTGTGTTGGTTAAGTAATGTAGTGTGTCTGCTGGTTAAGTAATGTAGTGTGTCTGCTGGTTAAGTAATGTAGTGTGTGTTGGTTAAGTAATGTAGTGTGTCTGCTGGTTAAGTAATGTAGTCTGTGCTGGTTAAGTAATGTAGTGTGTGTTGGTTAAGTAATGTAGTGTGTGTTGGTTAAGTAATGTAGTGTGTGTTGGTTAAGTAATGTAGTGTGTCTGCTGGTTAAGTAATGTAGTGTGTCTGCTGGTTAAGTAATGTAGTCTGTGCTGGTTAAGTAATGTAGTGTGTGTTGGTTAAGTAATAGAGTGTGTCTGCTGGTTAAGTAATGTAGTGTGTCTGCTGGTTAAGTAATGTAGTGTGTGTTGGTTAAGTAATGTAGTCTGTGCTGGTTAAGTAATGTAGTGTGTGTTGGTTAAGTAATGTAGTGTGTGTTGGTTAAGTAATGTAGTGTGTCTGCTGGTTAAGTAATATAGTGTGTGTTGGTTAAGTAATATAGTGTGTGTTGGTTAAGTAATAGAGTGTGTGTTGGTTAAGTAATGGAGTGTGTGTTGGTTAAGTAATGTAGTGTGTCTGCTGGTTAAGTAATGTAGTCTGTGTTGGTTAAGTAATGTAGTGTGTGTTGGTTAAGTAATGTAGTGTGTGTTGGTTAAGTAATGTAGTGTGTGTTGGTTAAGTAATGTAGTCTGTGTTGGTTAAGTAATGTAGTGTGTGTTGGTTAAGTAATGTAGTGTGTGTTGGTTAAGTAATGTAGTCTGTGTTGGTTAAGTAATGTAGTCTGTGTTGGTTAAGTAATGTAGTGTGTGTTGGTTAAGTAATGTAGTGTGTGTTGGTTAAGTAATGTAGTGTGTCTGCTGGTTAAGTAATGTAGTGTGTCTGCTGGTTAAGTAATGTAGTGTGTCTGCTGGTTAAGTAATGTAGTGTGTGTTGGTTAAGTAATGTAGTCTGTGCTGGTTAAGTAATGTAGTCTGTGTTGGTTAAGTAATGTAGTGTGTTTGCTGGTTAAGTAATGTAGTCTGTGTTGGTTAAGTAATGTAGTGTGTCTGCTGGTTAAGTAATGTAGTGTGTCTGCTGGTTAAGTAATGTAGTCTGTGCTGGTTAAGTAATGTAGTGTGTGTTGGTTAAGTAATGTAGTGTGTGTTGGTTAAGTAATGTAGTGTGTCTGCTGGTTAAGTAATGTAGTGTGTCTGCTGGTTAAGTAATGTAGTGTGTGTTGGTTAAGTAATGTAGTGTGTTTGCTGGTTAAGTAATGTAGTCTGTGTTGGTTAAGTAATGTAGTGTGTGTTGGTTAAGTAATGTAGTGTGTCTGCTGGTTAAGTAATGTAGTGTGTCTGCTGGTTAAGTAATGTAGTGTCTGCTGGTTAAGTAATGTAGTGTGTCTGCTGGTTAAGTAATGTAGTGTGTCTGCTGGTTAAGTAATGTAGTGTGTTTGCTGGTTAAGTAATGTAGTCTGTGTTGGTTAAGTAATGTAGTGTGTGTTGGTTAAGTAATGTAGTGTGTGTTGGTTAAGTAATGTAGTCTGTGTTGGTTAAGTAATGTAGTGTGTGTTGGTTAAGTAATGTAGTCTGTGTTGGTTAAGTAATGTAGTGTGTGTTGGTTAAGTAATGTAGTGTGTCTGCTGGTTAAGTAATGTAGTGTGTGTTGGTTAAGTAATGTAGTGTCTGCTGGTTAAGTAATGTAGTGTGTCTGCTGGTTAAGTAATGTAGTGTGTCTGCTGGTTAAGTAATGTAGTCTGTGCTGGTTAAGTAATGTAGTGTGTGTTGGTTAAGTAATGTAGTGTGTGTTGGTTAAGTAATGTAGTGTGTCTGCTGGTTAAGTAATGTAGTGTGTGTTGGTTAAGTAATGTAGTGTGTGCTGGTTAAGTAATGTAGTGTGTCTGTTGGTTAAGTAATAGAGTGTGTGTTGGTTAAGTAATGTAGTGTGTCTGCTGGTTAAGTAATGTAGTGTGTGTTGGTTAAGTAATGTAGTGTGTGTTGGTTAAGTAATGTAGTCTGTGTTGGTTAAGTAATGTAGTGTGTGTTGGTTAAGTAATGTAGTGTGTGTTGGTTAAGTAATGTAGTCTGTGTTGGTTAAGTAATGTAGTGTGTGTTGGTTAAGTAATGTAGTGTGTCTGCTGGTTAAGTAATGTAGTGTGTGTTGGTTAAGTAATGTAGTGTGTGTTGGTTAAGTAATGTAGTGTGTGTTGGTTAAGTAATGTAGTGTGTTTGCTGGTTAAGTAATGTAGTGTGTGTTGGTTAAGTAATGTAGTGTGTCTGCTGGTTAAGTAATGTAGTCTGTGTTGGTTAAGTAATGTAGTGTGTGTTGGTTAAGTAATGTAGTGTGTGTTGGTTAAGTAATGTAGTGTGTTTGCTGGTTAAGTAATGTAGTGTGTGTTGGTTAAGTAATGTAGTGTGTGTTGGTTAAGTAATGTAGTGTGTGTTGGTTAAGTAATGGAGTGTGTGTTGGTTAAGTAATGTAGTGTGTCTGCTGGTTAAGTAATGTAGTCTGTGTTGGTTAAGTAATGTAGTCTGTGTTGGTTAAGTAATGTAGTCTGTGCTGGTTAAGTAATGTAGTCTGTGTTGGTTAAGTAATGTAGTGTGTCTGCTGGTTAAGTAATGTAGTCTGTGTTGGTTAAGTAATGTAGTGTGTGTTGGTTAAGTAATGTAGTGTGTGTTGGTTAAGTAATGTAGTGTGTTTGCTGGTTAAGTAATGTAGTGTGTGTTGGTTAAGTAATGTAGTGTGTGTTGGTTAAGTAATGTAGTGTGTGTTGGTTAAGTAATGGAGTGTGTGTTGGTTAAGTAATGTAGTGTGTCTGCTGGTTAAGTAATGGAGTGTGTGTTGGTTAAGTAATGTAGTGTGTGTTGGTTAAGTAATGTAGTGTGTGTTGGTTAAGTAATGGAGTGTGTGTTGGTTAAGTAATGTAGTGTGTGTTGGTTAAGTAATGTAGTGTGTGTTGGTTAAGTAATGTAGTGTGTGTTGGTTAAGTAATGTAGTCTGTGTTGGTTAAGTAATGTAGTGTGTGTTGGTTAAGTAATGTAGTGTGTGTTGGTTAAGTAATGTAGTGTGTGTTGGTTAAGTAATGTAGTCTGTGTTGGTTAAGTAATGTAGTGTGTGTTGGTTAAGTAATGTAGTGTGTGTTGGTTAAGTAATGTAGTGTGTTTGCTGGTTAAGTAATGTAGTGTGTGTTGGTTAAGTAATGTAGTGTGTGTTGGTTAAGTAATGTAGTGTGTGCTGGTTAAGTAATGTAGTGTGTGCTGGTTAAGTAATGTAGTGTGTGTTGGTTAAGTAATGTAGTGTGTCTGCTGGTTAAGTAATGTAGTGTGTGTTGGTTAAGTAATAGAGTGTGTGTTGGTTAAGTAATGTAGTGTGTTTGCTGGTTAAGTAATATAGTGTGTGTTGGTTAAGTAATAGAGTGTGTGTTGGTTAAGTAATGTAGTGTGTGTTGGTTAAGTAATGTAGTGTGTGTTGGTTAAGTAATGTAGTGTGTGTTGGTTAAGTAATAGAGTGTGTGTTGGTTAAGTAATGTAGTGTTTGTTGGTTAAGTAATGTAGTGTGTGTGTTGGTTAAGTAATGTAGTGTGTGTTGGTTAAGTAATAGAGTGTGTGTTGGTTAAGTAATGTAGTGTGTGTTGGTTAAGTAATGTAGTGTGTGTGTTGGTTAAGTAATGTAGTGTGTCTGCTGGTTAAGTAATATAGTGTGTGTTGGTTAAGTAATAGAGTGTGTGTTGGTTAAGTAATGTAGTGTGTGTTGGTTAAGTAATGTAGTGTGTGCTGGTTAAGTAATGTAGTGTGTGTTGGTTAAGTAATGTAGTCTGTGCTGGTTAAGTAATGTAGTGTGTGTTGGTTAAGTAATGTAGTGTGTGTTGGTTAAGTAATGTAGTGTGTGTTGGTTAAGTAATGTAGTGTGTGTGTTGGTTAAGTAATGTAGTGTGTGTTGGTTAAGTAATAGAGTGTGTGTTGGTTAAGTAATATAGTGTGTGTTGGTTAAGTAATGTAGTGTGTGCTGGTTAAGTAATGTAGTCTGTGCTGGTTAAGTAATGTAGTGTGTGTTGGTTAAGTAATGTAGTCTGTGCTGGTTAAGTAATGTAGTGTGTGTTGGTTAAGTAATGTAGTGTGTCTGCTGGTTAAGTAATATAGTGTGTGTTGGTTAAGTAATAGAGTGTGTGTTGGTTAAGTAATAGAGTGTGTGTTGGTTAAGTAATATAGTGTGTGCTGGTTAAGTAATATAGTGTGTGTTGGTTAAGTAATGTAGTGTGTGTTGGTTAAGTAATAGAGTGTGTGTTGGTTAAGTAATAGAGTGTGTGTTGGTTAAGTAATGTAGTGTGTGTTGGTTAAGTAATGTAGTGTGTGCTGGTTAAGTAATGTAGTCTGTGCTGGTTAAGTAATGTAGTGTGTGTTGGTTAAGTAATGTAGTCTGTGCTGGTTAAGTAATGTAGTGTGTGTTGGTTAAGTAATGTAGTGTGTGTTGGTTAAGTAATGTAGTGTGTCTGCTGGTTAAGTAATGGAGTGTGTGTTGGTTAAGTAATGTAGTGTGTGCTGGTTAAGTAATGTAGTGTGTGTTGGTTAAGTAATGTAGTGTGTGTTGGTTAAGTAATGTAGTGTGTGTTGGTTAAGTAATGTAGTGTGTCTGCTGGTTAAGTAATATAGTGTGTGTTGGTTAAGTAATGTAGTGTGTCTGCTGGTTAAGTAATGTAGTGTGTGTTGGTTAAGTAATGTAGTGTGTGTTGGTTAAGTAATGTAGTGTGTCTGCTGGTTAAGTAATGTAGTGTGTGTTGGTTAAGTAATGTAGTGTGTCTGCTGGTTAAGTAATGTAGTGTGTGTTGGTTAAGTATTGTAGTGTGTCTGCTGGTTAAGTAATGTAGTGTGTGTTGGTTAAGTAATGTAGTGTGTGCTGGTTAAGTAATGTAGTGTGTGTTGGTTAAGTAATGTAGTGTGTGTTGGTTAAGTAATGTAGTGTGTCTGCTGGTTAAGTAATATAGTGTGTGTTGGTTAAGTAATAGAGTGTGAACTGGTTAAAAACCTCTACAGGATTGGTTGGTCCCCCTCAGGACGAGTGAGCTAACGTAGGCTAATTAGCATGAGGTTGTAAATAACAATAAAAATTCACAGGAGATAGACATATCAGATATTGGCAGAAAGCTTAAATTCTTGTTAGTCTAATTGCACTGTCCAATTTACATTAGCTATTACAGTGAAAGAATGCACAGTTATGGACTTGAAAAATGATTAATAAACCAATTAGACACATTTGGGCAGTCTTGATATCACATTTTGAACAGAAATGCAATGGTTCGTTGGATCAGTCTAACACTTTGCACATGCACTGCTGCCATCTAGTGGCCAAAATCTAAATTGCACCTGGGCTGGAATAATACATTATAGCCTTTCTCTTGTATTTCAAAGATGATGGTACAAAAAAAAGTGTATTTTTTTCTTTATATTATCTTTTACCAGATCTATTGTGTTATATTCTCCTACATTAATTTCACATTTCCACAAACTTCAAAGTGTTTCCTTGCAAATGGTTTCAATAATATGCATATCCTTGCTTCACGTCCTGAGCTACAGGCAGTTATATTTGGGTACGTCATTTTAGGCGAAAATATATAAAAAAAGAGTCCGGTTTACACACTCGCCGACTAATTCTCACAAGGCACCCAGACCTCCCCCCCATATATTTCCGTCTTTTCTTTACTCGTATGGCTGGTATTTGGTCCTGGTCTCGGGGAAGCAGTATATCCTTCGCATCGGACTCATTAAAGGAAAAATCTTCGTCCAGTTCAAGTTGAGAAATCACTGTTCTAAAGCTCTTTTTAGTCATAAGAGACGGTAGCAGCAACATTTTGATGCCTGAGTGACGGACATTCATGTGTCACTGTTTAGCTCAATTAAGCCGTAATGCTTTATTTATTCTGCTAAATGACTGTCCGTCTGTGCCGTTACTTAATCAGAACACATTCCATTACTTAAAAACTGTAATATCTTATGTTTCACCGAGTCGTGACTGAACGATTACAAGGATAATATAAAGCTGGCCGGGTTTTTCAAAACAGTCTGGTAAGATGAGGGATTGGGGTGTGTGTCTGTTTGTCAATAACAGCTGGTGCGCAATGTTGAATATTAAAGTTTTGTGGTATAGCGTACCTCATGATAAGCTGTAGACCACACTATCTACCTAGAGAGTTTCTATCGATTTTATTCGTAGCCATCTATTTACCACCACAAATCGATGTAGCCACAAAAAGACTGCACTCAATGAGCTGTATAGGGCCATAAGCAAACAAGAAAATGCTCATCCAGAAGCAGCGCTCCTAGTGGCCCGGGGACTTTAATGCAGGCAAAATTAAATCCGTTTTACCTCATTTCTATCAGCATGTCACATGTGCAACCAGAGGGAAAAAAAGTGGTCAGATGATGCGGATGGTATAGGACGGTTTTACTAGCACAGAGTGGAATATGTTCCACCTCAGTCACCGGCTTCATCAATAAGTGCACTGACGACTTAGTCCCCACAGTGACCGTACGTACATATCCCAACCAGAAGCCATGGATTACAGGCAACATCCACACCGAACTAAAGGCTGAAGCTGCCGCTTTCAAGGAGCGGGACACCAATCGAGACGCTTTTAAGAAATCCCGCTATGCCCTCAGATGAACCACCAAACAGGCAATACGTCAATACAGGAGTCAGATTGAATCCTACCACACTTGCTGTGATGCTCTTCTGATGTGGCAGGACTTGCAAGCTATTTCGGACAACAAAAGCTGCCCAGTAACGCGAGCCTACCAAATGTGCTAAAAGCCTTTTATGCTCGCTTCGAGGAAAGAAATACTGAAGCATTCACGAGAGCACCAGCTATTTCGGACGACTGTGTGATCATGCTCTCCGATGTGAGCAAGACCTTTAAACAGGTCGACATTCACAAGGCTGTGGGGCCAGACGGATTATCAGGACATGTACTCAAAGCATGCGTGGACCAACTGGCAAGTGTCTTTTCAAACTCTCCCTGACCGAGTCTGTAATACCTACATGTTTCAAGCGGCGGCAGGATAGCCTAGTGGTTAGTGGTTAGAGCGTGTGACTAGTAACCGGAAGGTTGCGAGTTCAAACGCCCGAGCTGACAAGGTACAAATCTGTCGTTCTGCCCCTGAACAGGCAGTTAACCCACTGTTCCTAGGCCGTCATTGAAAATGAGAATTTGTTCTTAACTGACTTGCCTAGTTAAATAAAGGTAAAATACATTATAAAAAAAGCAGACCACCATAGATCCTGTGCCCAAGAATGCGAAGGTAACCTGCCTAAATTATTACTGCCTCGTTGCAGTAACAGGGGATAGTACGTATGGCCCAGTACATCATTGGGACCAAGCTTCCTGCTATCCAGGACCTATATATTAGGCATTGTCAGATGAAGGTCAAAAAAATGGTCAAAGACTC
>NC_048572.1:85880914-85943414 GCF_013265735.2 Oncorhynchus mykiss | reverse complement strand
ACAAGCATTTCGCTACACTCGCACTAACATCTGGTAACCATGTGTATGTGACAAATAAAATTTGATTTGATTTGATTTCGAAAGTGACTATGCATAGATAATAAACAGACAGTAGCGGCAAAGTTTTTTTTTTAAAGGGGGGAGTCAATGCAAAAATTCCAGGTGGTCATTTGATTAGATGTTCAGGAGTCTTATGGCTTGGGGTTAGAATCTGTTAAGAAGCCTTTTGGACCTAGACTTGGCGCTCTGGTACCGCTTGCAGCACGACTAGGGTTGTTGGAGTCTTTGCCAATTTTTAGGGCTTTCCTCTGACACTGCCTGGTGTAGAGGTCCTGGGTGGCAGGAAGGTCGGCCGTACGCACTACCCTCTGAAGCGCCTTGCGGTTGGAGGCTGAGCAGTTGCCATACCAGGCGGTGATTAAACCAGTCAGGATGCTCTCGTGCAGCTGTATAACGTTTTGAGGATCTGAGGATCTAAGCCAAGGGGGAATAGGCATTGTCATGCCAACTTCACAACTGTCTTAGTGTGTTTGGACCATAAAAGTTTGTTGGTGATGTGGACACCAAGGAACTAGAAGCTCTCAACCTGCCCCACTACAGCCCCGTCGATGAGAATGGGACATGCTCGGCCCTCCTTTTCCTGTAGTCCACAATCATCTCCTTTGTCTTGATCACATTGAGGGAGAGATTGATGTCCGGGGCACCACACTGCCAGGTCTCTGACCTCTCTGATCAGGCCTACCACCGTTGTGTCATCGGCAAACTTAACGATGGTGTTGGAGTCGTGCTTGGCCACGCAGTCATGGGTGAACAGGGAGCACAAGAGGGGACTAAGCACGCACCCCTGAGGGGCACCCATATTGAGGTTCAGCATGGCAGATGTGTTGTTGCCTCTCCTTACCACCTGGAGGGCGACCCGTCATGAAGTCCAGGATCCAGTTGCAAAGGGAGGTGTTTAGTCCCAGGGTCCTTAGCTTAGTGATGAACCTTGAGGGCACTATGGTGTTGAACACTGAGTTGTAGTCAATGAATAGCATTCTCATACAGTGCCTTGCGAAAGTATTCGGCCCCCTTGAACTTTGCGACCTTTTGCCACATTTCAGGCTTCAAACATAAAGATATAAAACTGTATTTTTTTGTGAAGAATCAACAACAAGTGGGACCAATCATGAAGTGGAACGACATTTATTGGATATTTCAAACTTTTTTAACAAATCAAAAACTGAAAAATTGGGCGTGCAAAATTATTCAGCCCCTTTACTTTCAGTGCAGCAAACTCTCTCCAGAAGTTCAGTGAGGATCTCTGAATGATCCAATGTTGACCTAAATGACTAATGATGATAAATACAATCCACCTGTGTGTAATCAAGTCTCCGTATAAATGCACCTGCACTGTGATAGTCTCAGAGGTCTGTTAAAAGCGCAGAGAGCATCATGAAGAACAAGGAACACACCAGGCAGGTCCGAGATACTGTTGTGAAGAAGTTTAAAGCCTGATTTGGATACAAAAAGATTTCCCAAGCTTTAAACATCCCAAGGAGCACTGTGCAAGCGATAATATTGAAATGGAAGGAGTATCAGACCACTGCAAATCTACCAAGACCTGGCCGTCCCTCTAAATTTCTTAAAGATATCCATAAAAAGTGTTGTTTAAAGTTTGCCACAAGCCACCTGGGAGACACACCAAACATGTGGAAGAAGGTGCTCTGGTCAGATGAAACCAAAATTGAACTTTTTGGCAACAATGCAAAACGTTATGTTTGGCGTAAAAGCAACACAGCTGAACACACCATCCCCACTGTCAAACATGGTGGTGGCAGCATCATGGTTTGGGCCTGCTTTTCTTCAGCAGGGACAGGGAAGATGGTTCAAATTGATGGGAAGATGGATGGAGCCAAATACAGGACCATTCTGGAAGAAAACCTGATGGAGTCTGCAAAAGACCTGAGACTGGGACGGAGATTTGTCTTCCAACAAGACAATGATCCAGAACATAAAGCAAAATCTACAATGGAATGGTTCAAAAATAAACATATCCAGGTGTTAGAATGGCCAAGTCAAAGTCCAGACCTGAATCCAATCGAGAATCTGTGGAAAGAACTGAAAACTGCTGTTCACAAATGCTCTCCATCCAACCTCACTGAGCTCGAGCTGTTTTGCAAGGAGGAATGGGAAAGCATTTCAGTCTCTTGATGTGCAAAACTGATAGAGACATACCCCAAGCGACTTACAGCTGTAATCGCAGCAAAAGGTGGCGCTACAAAGTATTAACTTAAGGGGGCTGAATAATTTTGCACGCCCAATTTTTCAGTTTTTGATTTGTTAAAAAAGTTTGAAATATCCAATAAATGTCATTCCACTTCATGATTGTGTCCCACTTGTTGTTGATTCTTCACAAAAAAATACAGTTTTATATCTTTATGTTTGAAGCCTGAAATGTGGCAAAAGGTCGCAAAGTTCAAGGGGGCCGAATACTTTCGCAAGGCACTGTATAAGTGTTCATTTTATCGAGGGCAAGGTGGAGTGCAATAGAGATTGCATCATCTGTGGATCTGTTGGGGCTGTATGCTGATTGGAGTGGGTCTAGGGCTTCTGGGATGAAGGTGTTGATGTGAGCCATGATAAGCATTTCAAAGCACTTCATGGCTAAAGATGTGAGTGCTACAGGTCGAGAGTCATTTAGGCAGTTTACCTTGGTGTTCTTGGGCACAAGGACTATGGTGGTCTGCTTGAAACATGTACAGTACCAGTCCATATTATGGCAAAAACAGCTCAAATAAGCAAAGAGAGACGACAGTCCATCATTACTTAAAGACATGAAGGTCAGTCAATGCGGAATATTTTAAGAACTTTGAAAGTTTCTTCAAGTGCAGTCGCAAAAACCATCAAGCGCTATCATGAAACTGGCTCTCATGAGGTCCGCCACAGGAAAGGAAGAACCAGTCACCTGCAGAGGATAAGCTCATTAGTGTTACCAGCCTCCAAAATTGCAGCCAAAATAAATGCTTCACAGTGTTCAAGTAACAGACATATCTCAACATCAGCTGTTTAGAGGAGACTGCGTGAATCAGGCCTTCATGGTCAAATTGCTGCAAAGAACCCAATACTAAAGGACACAAATTAGAATAAAACACTTGCTTGGACCAAGAAACACGAGCAATGGACATTAGACCAGTGGAAATCTGTCCTTTGGTCTAATGAGTTCAAATTTGAGATTTTTGGTTCCAACCTGCCATGTCTTTGTGAGACAGAGTAAAAGGGAACGGATGATCTCCACATGTGTGGTTCCCACCGTGAAGCATGAAGGAGGAGGTGTGATGGTGTGTGGGTGTTTTGCTGGTGACGCGGTCTGTCATTTATTTATAATTCAAGGCACACTTAACCAACATGGCTACCACAGAATTCTGCAGCGATATGCCATCCCATATGATTTGCGCTTAGTGGGAATATAATTTATTTTCAATAGGACAATGACCCAAAACACACCTCCAGGCTATGTAAGGGCTATTTGACCAATGAGAGTGATGGAGTGCTGCATCAGATGACCTGGCAACAATCACCAACCAGAACCCAATGAAGACGGTTTGGGAGGTTTTGGAGGAAAACTGAAGGAAAAGCAGCCAACAAGTGCTCAGAGTATTTTTGAACTCCTTCGAGACTGTTGGAAAAGCATTCCTCATGAAGCTGGTTGAGAGAAAACCAAGAGTGTGCAAAGCTGTCATCAAGGCAAATGGTGGCTACCTTGAAGAATCTAAATATAAAATATATTTTGATTTGCTTAACACTTTTTTGGTTACTACTTGATTCCACATGTGTTATTACGTAATTTGGATGTCTTCATTATTATTCTACAATGTACAACATAGTAAAAATAAAAAACAATTTTGAATGAGAAGGTGTGTCCAAACCTTTTGACTGGTACTGTAGGTGTCACAGACTTGGTCAGAAACATGTTGAAAATGTCAGTGAAGACTTGAATTGATAGAACAGATAGAATTGATAGAACTGACAACTGGTAGAAGTGATAGAACCGACAGAACATATAGAGCTGATAGAACTGACACAACTGGTAGAAGTGATAGAACTGATAGAACTGATAGAACTGACACAACTGGTAGAACTGATAGAACTGACACAACTGGTAGAAGTGATAGAACTGATAGAACTGGTAGAACTGATAGAACTGATAGAACTAACACAACTGGTAGAACTGATAGAACTGACACAATAGAACTGTAGGGTTTGATAAAACTGATATAACTATTGTAACAGGGTGAGTGACTGGTTGTCGGGAAGTCAGGCGCAGGAGAGCAGGGATGGGTGATACCAGGAGAACTTTAATATACACCCTGGCCCAAAGGCACAGGTGAGGCTGCACAACGCACAACCACGGTAACATGAACGGATAAACAAAACAAACAAACAAAACAAGCTTGCGCTACAAGCCTGTCTGTAGCGTAACACCCTACACAAAGAACAATTCCACACACAGACATGGGGGAAGCATAGAGTAACATACATATAGTCTGATGAGGGAATGTGAACCAGGTGTGCGGGAAAACAAGACAAAACAAATGGAAAATGAAAGGTGGAGCGGCGATGGCTAGAAGACCGGTGACGTCGACCGCCGAACGCCACCTGAACAAGTAGAGGGACCGACATCGGCGGAAGTCGTGACAGTATCCCCTCATTGACGCGTGGCTCCAGCAACACGCCGACACCGGCCTCGGGGACGACCCGGATGGCGAGGTGCAGGGCGATCCGGATGAAGACAGTGGAACACCGGCAGCATAGAAGGGTCCAAAACGTCCTCCACTGGGACCCAGCATCTCTCCTCCGGACCGTAACCCTCCCAGTCCACGAGGTACTGACGGCCCCTCGCCCGACGCCTCGAATCCAGTATGGAGTGAATGGAGTACGCCGGGGCCCCCTCGATTTCCAAAGGGAGCGGAGGAACCTTCCGCACCTCAGACTCCTGGAGCGGGCCAGCCACCACCGGCATGAGGAGAGACACATGGAACAAGGGGTTAAAATGGTAATCGGTGGGAAGCTGTAACCGGTAACTAACCTCGTTCAGTCTCCTCAGGACTTTAAATGGCCCCACAAACCGCGGTCCCAGCTTCAGGCAGGGCAGGCGGAGGGGCAGGTTTCGGGTCGAGAGCCAGACCCAGTCCCCCGGTGCAAACAGCGGGGCCTCACTGCAGTGACGGCTCATGGCGCAGCACAGCGCGCTGGAGGTGAACATGGGCAGCCTCCTAGGTCTCCTCTGCACGCCTGAGCCAGTTGTCCACCGCAGGACTCTGATGCCAAGGCGCCAGAACCGGCTGGTACCCCAGTACGCGCTGGAAGGGTGAGAGGTTAGTGGAGTAGTGGCAGAGCGAGTTCTGAGCCGTCTCAGCCAAGGGCACGAACACTGCCCACTCCCCCAGCCAGTCCTGACAATAAGACCGCAGAAACCTACCCGCATCCTGGTTCACTCTCTCCACCTGCCCATTACTCTCGGGGTGAAAACCCGAGGTAAGGCTGATCGAGACCCCCAGACGTTCCATGAACGCCCTCCAGACCCTCGAAGTGAACTGGGGACCCCGATCAGACACTATATCCTCAGGCACCCCATAGTGCCAGAAGACGTGTGTAAACAAGGTCTCCGCAGTCTGTAAGGCCGTAGGGACACCGGGCAGAGGGAGGAGACGGCAGGACTTGGAAAAACGGTCCACAACGACCAGGATCGTGTTGTTACCCTGTGAGGGAGGAAGATCTGTGAGGAAATTTACCAACAGATGCGACCAAGGCCGTTGTGGAACGGGTAAGGGGTGTAGCTTACCTCTGGGCAGGTGCCTAGGAGCCTTACACTGGGCGCACACCGAGCAGGAGGAAACATAAACCCTCACATCCTTTGCCAAGGTGGGCCACCAGTACTTCCCACTCAGACAGCGCACCGTCTGACCAATGCCTGGATGACCAGAGGAGGGTGACGTGTGGGCCTAATAGATCAACCTGTCACGGACAGCAGACGGAACGTACAGACGCCCAGCGGGACACTGGAGGGGAGCGGCCTCTGCACGTAACGCCCGCTCAATGTCCGTGTCCAGCTCCCATACTACCGGCGCCACCAGGCAGGAGGCCGGGAGTATGGGGGTAGGACCTATGGGCCGCTCCTCTGTGTCATACAGCCGGGACATTGCATCTGCCTTAACACTCTGGGAACCTGGTCTGGAAGAAAGGGTGAAAACAAAATGGGTAAAAACATGGCCCACCTTGCCTGACGAGGATTCAGTATCCTCTCTGCCCAGATGTACTCCAGGTTGCGGTAGTCAGTCCAGATGAGAAAAGGGTGTTGAGCCCCCTCAAGCCAATGTCTTCACGACTTCAACGCCTTCACCACAGCCACCAGCTCCCGGTCCCCCACATCATAGTTTCGCACCGCCGGGCTGAGCTTTTTCGAGAAGAAGACACAGGGGCGGAGCTTCGGTGGCGTACCTGAGCTCTGAGAGAGCAGAGCTCCTATCCCAGCCTCTGAAGCGTCCACCTCCACCTTGAACGCAAAAGAGGGATCCAAATGCGCCAGCACGGGAGCCGAGGTAAACAGAGCCCTTAGGTGACAAAAAGCCTTGTCCGTCTCAGCCGACCACTGCTAACGCACCGGGCCCCCTTACAGCAGTGAGGTAATGGGAGCTGCTACCTGACCAAAACCCTGGATAAGTCTCCAGTAGTAATTGGCAAACCCTAAAAAATGCTGCACCTCCTTTACCGTGATGGGAGTCGGCCAATTACGCACGGTTGAAATGCGGTCACTCTCCATCTCCATCACCCCTGAGGTGGAAATGCGGTATCCTAGGAAGGAGACTGAGACAGACTGCTGGAAGAACAGGCATTTCTCAGCCTTGACATACAGGTCATGCTTCAACAGTCGACCAAGCACCCTTCGCACCAAGGACACATGCTCGGCGCGTGCAGCGGAGTATATCAGAATGTCATCGATATACACCACTACACCCTGCCCGTGCAGGTCCCTGAAAATTTCGTTCACAAAGGCTTGGAAGACTGACGGAGCATTCATCAACCCGTACGGCATGACGAGGTATTTATAATACCCTGAGGTTGTACTGAACGCTGTCTTCCACTCGTCTCCCTCCCGGATACGCACCAGGTTGTAAGCGTTCCTGAGATCTAGTTTGGTGAAGAAGCTCGCCCTGTGCATTGCCTCAATTGCTGTGGCTATGAGAGGTAGCGGGTAACTGCACTTCACAGTGATCTGGTTATGGGCTCGATAGTCAATACACAGGCACAGACCTCCCTCCTTCTTCTTCACAAAAGGTTCATAAACTCGAGGAGGTAGGTGAAGTGGAGGACCGAATGTACCCCTGACGCAGAGATTTGGAGACATATGTCTCCATAGCCGCCGTCTCTGCCTGTGACAGGGGATACACATGACTCCTGGGAAATTTGGCGTCTACCTGAATGTTTATTGCACAATCCCCCCGATGATGGGGTGGTAATTGAATATTCGAGGGGAATTCACACGGTGGAGACCTGGTCTGGACTTTCCACCATAGTAGCACCAATGGAAACCCCAAACACCTTCCCTGAGCACTCTCGCGACAACCGAGGTTAGAGCCCTACTTTGCCATGAAACAGTGGGGTCATGACAGACAGAGCGCTCTGCCTGTTGCCTCGACCCCCAGAGGAACCAACCCGACACCGACCAGCAGTGTGTCCTCTGCGACCACAGACGGTGCAAGTGAAGGCCCCCCCTCCGGCCTCCCTGAGCGCAGCACCCCCCAGCTCCATAGGCACCGGAGCGGTGGTGCTGGGAGATGGAACCGACAGAGCTGCGTCTGAACGTCCGTGGGTGACCAGCAGGTTATCCAGCCGGATGGACAGGTTCACCAGCTGGTCAAAGGTGAGGGTGGTGTCCTTGCAGGCCAAATCCCGGCGGACATCCTCGCGCAAACTGCAGCAATAGTGGTTGATCAGGGCCCTGTCGTTCCATCCCGCTCCGTCGGCCAGGGTCCGGAAGTCCAGGGCGTACTCCTGGGCACTCCTCGTCCCCTGCCTCAGGTGGAAGACACGTTCACCGGCGGATGAACTCCTCGAAGTGGTCCAGCGCCGCATTTCCTTCTACCCACACGGCGTTAGCCTACTCCAGGGCTTTCCCCGAGAGGCACGAGACGAGAGCTGACTCCCTCCCAAGTCCCGAAGGAGCCGGGTGGACGGTCCCCAGATACAGGTTCAGCTGCAGCAGGAACCCCTGGCAGCGTGCCGCCGTGCCATCAAATCCTGGGAAGGGCTAACATAAGAACTTTAATATACACCCTGGCCCAAACGCACAGGCGAGGCTGCACAACGCACAACCACGGTAACATGAACCGGATAAACAGGGGTGTTAGTAAGGATAGGGGTGTTAGTAGGGATATTAGTAGGGGTGTTATTAGGGGTGTTCGTAGGGATATTAGTAGGGGTGTTAGTAAGGATAGGGGTGTTAGTAAGGATAGGGGTGTTAATGGGGATAGGGGTGTTAGTAAGGATAGGGGGTTAGTAAGGATAGGGGTGTTAGTAAGGATAGGGATGTTAGTAAGGATAGGGATGTTAGTAAGGATAGGGGTGTTAGTAAGGATAGGGGCGTTAGTATGGATAGGGGGGTTAGTAGGGATAGGGGGTTAGTAAGGATAGGGGTGTTAATAGGGGTGTTAGTAAGGATAGGGGTGTTAGTAAGGATAAGGGGTGTTTGTAAGGGATAGGGGGTTAGTAAGGATAAGGGGTGTTAGTAAGGGATAGGGGGGTTAATAGGGGTGTTAATAGGGGTGTTAGTAAGGATAGGGGTGTTAATAGGGGTGTTAGTAAGGATAGGGGTGTTAATAGGGGTGTTAGTAAGTATAGGGGTGTTAGTAAGGATAGGGGTGTTAGTAAGGATAGGGGTGTTAGTAAGGATAGGGGTGTTAGTAAGGGATAGGGGTGTTAGTAAGGATAGGGTGTTAGTAGGGGATAGGGGTGTTAGTAAGGATAGGGGGCTAGTAAGGATATGGGTGTTAGTAAGGATATGGGGGTAAGTAAGGATAGGGGTGTTAGAAAGGATAGGGGTGTTAGTAAGGATAGGGGTATTAGTAAGGATATGGGGGTTAGTAAGGATAGGGGTATTAGTAAGGATAGGGGTATTAGTAAGGATAGGGGTATTAGTAAGGATAGGGGTGTAGTAAAGATAGTGGTGTTAGTAAGGATAGGGGTGTTAGAAAGGATAGGGGTGTTAGTAAGGATAGGGGTATTAGTAAGGATATGGGGGTTAGTAAGGATAGGGGTATTAGTAAGGATAGGGGTATTAGTAAGGATAGGGGTGTTAGTAGGCATAGGGGGGTTAGTAGGGGTGTTAATAGGGGTGTTAGTGGGGATAGGGGGGTTAGTAAGGATAGGGGTGTTAGTAGGCGTGTTAATAGGGGTGTTAGTAAGGGTGTTAGTAGGGGGGGTTAGTAGGAGTGTTAGTAGGTGTATTAGTAGGGATGTTAGTAAGGATATTAGTAGGGGTATTAGTAGGGGTGCTAGTAGGGCTGTTAGTGGGGGTGTTAGTAGGGGTGTTAGTAGGGATAGGGTTGTTAGTAGGGGTGTTAGTAGGGTATTAGTAGGGTATTAGTAGGGGTGTTAGTAAGGATAGTGGTGTTAGTAGGGGTGTTAATAGGGCTGTTAGTAGGGTATTAGTAGGGTATTAGTGGGGATATTAGTAGGGGTGATAGTTGGGATAGGGGTGTTAGTAGGGGTGTTAGTAGGGATGTTAGTAGAGGTGTTAGTAAGGGTGTTCGTAGGGATATTATTAGGGGTATTAGTAGGGATGTTAGTAGGGGTGTTAGTAGGGATGTTAGTAGGGGTGTTAGTAGGGATATTAGTAGGGATGTTAGTAGGGGTGTTAGTAGGGGTGTTAGTAGGGATATTAGTAGGGATATTAGTAGGGATGTTAGTAGGGATGTTAGTAGGGGTGTTAGTAGGGATATTAGTAGGGATGTTAGTAGGGATATTAGTAGGGATGTTAGTAGGGGTGTTAGTAGGGGTGTTTAGTAGGGATGTTAGTAGGGGTGTTAGTAGGGATATTAGTAGGGATGTTAGTAGGGGTGTTAGTAGGGGTGTTAGTAGGGATGTTAGTAGGGATATTAGTAGGGATGTTAGTAGGGATGTTAGTAGGGATGTTAGTAGGGGTGTTAGTAGGGATATTAGTAGGGATGTTAGTAGGGGTGTTAGTAGAGGTGTTAGTAGGGATGTTAGTAGGGATATTAGTAGGGATGTTAGTAGGGATGTTAGTAGGGATGTTAGTAGGGGTGTTTAGTAGGGATGTTAGTAGGGATGTTAGTAGGGGTGTTAGTAGGGGTGTTTAGTAGGGATGTTAGTAGGGGTGTTAGTAGGGGTGTTAGTAGGGATGTTAGTAGGGTTGTTAGTAGGGGTGTTAGTAGGGATGTTAGTAGGGGTCTTAGTAGGGGTGTTAGTAGGGATATTAGTAGGGATGTTAGTAGGGGTATTAGTAGCGGTGTTAGTAGGGATGTTAGTAGGGATGTTAGTAGGGGTGTTAGTAGGGATGTTAGTAGGGGTGTTAGTAGGGGTGTTAGTACGGATATTAGTAGGGATGTTAGTAGGGGTATTAGTAGGGGTGTTAGTAGGGATGTTAGTAGGGATGTTAGTAGGGGTATTAGTAGGGATGTTAGTAGGGATGTTAGTAGGGATGTTAGTAGGTATTCTCTACACCTTTAAGAAATGTTAAAACATTGTGTGAGAAATCCTAGCTCAGAAATGCTTTTGCGAAATCAGTTGTCTATCCCATTCCACGTTGATTTATTTTGTTCTCAGAACATTGCAACATTTCCAGCCTTGATTTTGTTGACACTTTGCCATTTGAAGGCCATGATTATCATCAGTGCTTGGCCCATCAACAAGGAAGACTTTGTGTTTGGGCCATTGTGAATGAGTGCTTGGTTAGGCCCATGCAACGTATCATCCTTAATTCACCGTCTCGTCTGTTGGCCCACCGCTGTGAATCAGTGGAAACTGTGGAGTGCCTAAAGCTGTAAAGTAGTCCCTGAAAAGAGTTGGACAATCTTTTGGGAAAAGTCAAGGGTTTGCGATTGATTAATGCCAAACACGAAAAGAAGCTGTTGTAAGAATTGCTCAAATACCTGTTTCAATCTCTTCCCGCTGGGCAAATTCCCACGTCATTTCAATGTGGAATATTTGTTTGAGACGTTGATCAATGATATTTTAACCTTTATTCGCCGACTGGAAAAGACAGCTAGAAGTGAGTTGAATCCCCAATGTGTTATCACCATGCTTTCAACCATCTAAAAACACAACCAAATTCCAATGGAAAAACAATGTCAGGTAATTTTGTTTATATTTTAAAATCAAACGAAAGCTTAAAATCCTGGGCCTATATGTATCGTCTCTTTATAGTTGAACCCTGGGTTGAATTGAAACAATGGCTGTTGATGACTTTGTAAATGCTTTATAGATCTATTATAATTGATGCTATATGATTTATAGAGTATGGTTACATTTCATTTGTTATGTTAAACCCATCTTTTGGAATCACTTCTCAGAACAAAAGTGAATATATTTAGTTAATACGAGATTTATTGATAATCATTCTCACAATAGCACATTGGTCGTAATCAATGACAAATATCAAAGCTAGTCTTAGTTAAATCCCTGGATGGGAGACCAAATGAATAGCTGTAGATAGATCAACTCTTCAGTAGGAGGTGCTTCTTCCCCAGCCTATTGTTTTTCTGATAGTGGATAGACGTAACAATGATCTGACGTTGTTTCAAAGGAATAAACTCAACATATTTTATACAAGGTTTGTTTATGTTGAAAATTGATGACATACATAATCCTGTGGTTGGCATTTCACCAGTTTACATGATATCTCTTATTTTATATATACTGTATAAATTCTGTATCTTCCGGAATGTTAAGTTTAGTTTGTGGCCAATTCTACTCTGATATTTTAAGGGGTAAAAGATAAACGCTGTGGACATACTTTGATCATGTCTCTTTCTCTCTTTGTCATTTAAAAAAATATATATATCTTTCTCTCCTTTCATTCTTTTTCTCCATAGGTATCCATAGCAGTCATGGACCAGTGCGTAAGTAAATCAACATTTATTATACATTTATAATTTTCACCTCAGACTTAATCTTTTATAAGAATCCATTTCTGGGGAGCATCGACAAACGATAATGTCTTTAAGAGATGACTGTGTCGTTTTTAGCCATGGGCCTCGGTGCTTGTTCCCCAAATAGTGGAGGTGAACGTCTTTTGGCTAGATAAGCTTCTTGAGCCTCTCAAAATGTCTACTCACTCATGTTGCATGAAAGAAGTCATTAGTACTTTTTTTTAACCTTTATTTAACTAGGCAAGTCAGTTAAGAACAAATTCTTATTTACAATGACGGCCTAGGAACAGTGGGTTAACTGCCTTGTTCTGGGGCAGAACGACAGATTTTTACCTTGTCAGCTCGGGGATTCAATCCAGCAACCTTTCGGTTACTGACCACTAGGCTACCTGCCGCCCCCTTGTAGATCCAAGTCCCTAAAGCACAAACCATTATCTATTACCATTATCATAGTTGGTATCGAAATGGAACATGAATCAAGATTCTAGAGTATTTTGGTGGAGATTACAAACACTGCTACTCAGTGACCTTGACTCTCTCTATTATAACAGTCGTGCATGTTCACGCAACATCATTAGGACTGCCTTTAGTGAGAAGGCTGTGCATGCTGTCAATGTGCATTCAATTAATCCAGGATGAACTATCTGATAGCGTAAAGTAACTGTCACTTATATGACCTCTCCCATCTTTACACAGATCGAGCTAATGCTTCATCTCTAGGTGTTGCAAACCGTAATCAAGGTAGGCTAAAATTGAGGTTGATTTGATTCTTACTAAACTGAAATTCAAGAACTGAAATTGGGGTAATGCTGTCCCATACACACTGTGAACTTTCTCTCTCTCTCACTCACACGCACACACACACACACACACACACACACACACACACACACACACACACACACACACACACACACACACACACACACACACACACACACACACACACACTCCAGCCATTCTAATACTGACCTCTGAAAAGTCCACATCATTAGGAGACATCCAGTGATCCCCTACACCTCTCCTCAGCTCCCCCCCCTCTCTCTCTCTCTCACACACACACACCTCAACCTCTCTTCAGCTCTTAGTTGCCTTTGATCAGGCCCTCTATCTTAATTACCCACAATTCTCTCCATGAGGGCTTCCCCTCTGCTATCCTCACTGAGAGGAGAGTATAGGAAAAGGAGAGAGAGAGAGAGGGAGAGAGAGAGGGAGAGGGAGAGAGAGAGAGAGAGAGAGAGAGAGAGAGAGAGAGAGAGAGAGGGAAATTGACAGAGGGAAGAGAGAGAAAACAGAGAGTGAGAGAGGATAAGGAGAGTAGAGAGAGGATAAGGAGAGTAGAGAGAAAACAGAGAGTGAGAATGGATAAGGAGAGCAGAGAGAAAACAGAGAGTGAGAGAGGATAAGGAGAGCAGAGAGAAAACAGAGAGTGAGAGAGGATAAGGAGAGCAGAGAGAAAACCGAGAGTGAGAGAGGATAAGGAGAGCAGAGAGAAAACAGAGAGTGAGAGAGGATAAGGAGAGCAGAGAGAAAACAGAGAGTGAGAGAGGATAAGGAGAGCAGAGAGAAAACCGAGAGTGAGAGAGGATAAGGAGAGCAGAGAGAGGGAGTACAAGGAGAGTAGAGTGAGAGAAAACTGAGAAAAAACACAGGATGAGTCTTCTGTCAAAGGAACTGATAACTAAAACAAGATTTATAGTTGCCATTTTTTCTCTCCAATTGGAGCAAATGAAGCACATTGGGCAGAACAAGCAAGGAGGTGGGAATAACCAAGTACAAGCTGTTGGTGCGTTTTAGCATGTATTCACATATTTCTGATAGGTAACACCTAATCTGTGAATGTCCTATATCATTTAGGAGATATAAGAAAGCTCAGGAAATATGAATGCTTTTTTGGACCCAAAATTAACCCCTTATTTTGTTGTCACGAAACCACCTCCAAACTTCGATCCGTTTGTACGCGCTACCGTCAGACGAATCCTGTGACACTTGTGGGAGTCGTAGAGCAAAACAGAGAACGCCATTGTGTTCGTTAGAGCCGTATTAGTTTGTGGCTCAAACGGTTTGGACTTTACAGACAGAAGTTGGCACTTTGGCATTACCGACATCATTAGAAGTTCTGTGACACTTTACGAGGCCAAACTGTTCGGACGCAACTGATGTTTTCCTGAGAAGACCCGATTTTCATGGTGAACGACGGTCTGACTAACAAACCGTGTAGCTTATCCACCTTCCACCGTAGATGTGGAAGGCTGACATGGGCGGATGTGGTGGACTGTAGCTTATCCACCTTCCACCGTAGATGAGGAAGGCTGACATGGGCGGATGTGGTGGACTGTAGCTTATCCACCTTCCACCGTAGATGTGGAAGGCTGACATGGGCGGATGTGGTGGACTGTAGCTTATCCACCTTCCACCGTAGAAGCGGAAGGCTGACATGGGCGGATGTGGTGGACTGTAGCTTATCCACCTTCCACCGTAGATGTGGAAGGCTGACATGGGCGGATGTGGTGGACTGTAGCTTATCCACCTTCCACCGTAGATGTGGAAGGCTGACATGGGCGGATGTGGTGGATTGATTCCAGTGGCGATCAGTGCCGTTTAAGATAAGGGTTGGATAATCATTTTTCATGAGCATGGCCTTATTTCTATTACAGCATATTGGATGACTGTCATTCATATTCCATTCACCCAGTTCAATGTAACAGCGATAGGTTTAGGTTACTACGTAATAGTAACATTTTCCCTATACCCATCATGAAGTTGCTACAACCTAGCCTATGAATGAAAGTTTACAACGTAGGTGCACACAGGTCAAGAGACACATTTGAGGAATCCAGTGACATTCAATACACTCTTGCCTGTATCTAGCTGATCTAGGGTGTAATCATTAGTCCAAACAGTTGCAAACGAGAGTTTCTATTGGACGATGCATGATCACTTTGCTCGTCAATTCCTTCTCTTCATCTACACGCTCTCTTTCTCTCAATTTGTCCCTTTTCTTGTGGGATTCAGTGCACAACACTGCAGAACAGCTGCACAACAGCTGTCTGTGACCAGGCGAAAGCATTTCCAAGCCAAACCTTCATATCATAACTGCTAACCGCTACACACCGCTATCATTATCACCATATTAGCAAATGTCAAGTCAACATAGCTATTATAACGAACGCGTTTGTAAACCTGCTACAATCACGCAGTACAGTGTACAGTTAGCAAGCAGTTTAGCAGGTACACCAGTGAGCCCCGTTGGCAATACATTAATAAAACCAAAAGCTTACCTTGACTTGAAAAAGTTCCAGTGTTGGATAGCCATAGCCAGCTAGGTAACGTGGCATCCCTCTCTGTTTGATATCCATAGCCAGCTAGCTAACATCTCTGTTTGAGCCGGGTGTTTGAGTAGGTTAAACTACTGTACACTGAGTAAAAATATAAATGTTTTATAAGGAATTCAGTTAATTTAAATCTATGGATATCACATGATTGGGAATTTTTATTCATTTAACTAGCCAAGTCAGTTAAGAACAAATTCTTATTTTCAATGACAGCCTAGGAACAGTGGGTTAACTGCCTATTCAGGGGCAGAATGACATATTTGTACCTTGTCAGCTCTGGGGTTTGAACTTGCAACCTTCCGGTTACTAGTCCAATGCTCTAACCACTAGGCTACCCTGCCACCCCAGGTAATGCAGAAATGCATATGTTGGTCATGGATACCGTAAAAGAAAGGTAGGGGATCAGAGAACCAGTCAGTACCAGGTGTGACCACCATTTGCCTCATGCAGCATGACATCTCCTTCACATAGAGTTGATCAGGCTGTTGATTGTGGCCTGTGGAATGTTGTCCCACTCCTCTTCAATGGCTATACAAAGTTGTTGGATTTTGGCAGGAACTGGAACACGCTGTCATGTCGTACACGTCGATCCAGAGAAACCCTAACATGCTCAATGGGTGACATGTCTGGTGAAGAACCCATGGAAGAACTGGGATATTTTCAGCTTCCAGGAATTGTGTACAGATCCTTGCAACATGGGGCCGTAAATTATCATGCTGAAACATGAGGTGATGGAGGTCGATGAATGGCACGACAATGGGCCTCAGGATCTCGTCACTGTATCCATGTGCATTCAAAGTGCTATCGATAAAATGCAATTGTGTTTGTTGTCCGTAGCTTATGCCTGCCCCATACCATAACCGCACCGCCACCATGGGGCACTCTGTTCACAACGTTGACATCAGAAAACCTCTCACCCACACAACGCCATACACACTGTCTGCCATCTGCCCGGTACAGTTGAAACCGGGATTAATCCATGAAGAGCACACTTCTGTTATTTTCATGAAATTCACTGTGGAGGATGGTCCTCCCCTTCCTCCTCTGAGGAGCCTTCTCTGATTGAGACGCAGCCCATGCAAAGAAACTGATTTCTCCGGTTTAAACTCACGGATTTTGATGGGGATTTTTTTATTACGTTAATTAGATTGACGCACGGGTAATTAATTATACAACGCCATTTTAAAAAACAAACTTTGGCAAAGTCTACAGAACTTAGTGCACTCTGTCCATAACATAATTTACTTTTGGGAGCACTGTATTGAGATCGAATGTTTCGTTAGCTAGGTTTTTCATCCAATTGGCAACAGATTTACATGCGAGTATTCTAAAATCTGCATAAAAACGATATACGCATTTTCCCAACAGAGATGTGTTTCCATCAAATGGACTTATTGCGGATACGTGATGACATGGTGATGACATAGTGATGACATGGCGATGACATAGTGATGACATGGCGATGACATAGTGATGACATGGCGATGACATAGTGATGACATGGCGATGACATAGTGATGACATGGCGATGACATAGTGATGACATGGCGCACATAAAAAACTTTTGCTGTTAAATTCTCTGAATAAAAAAGTTCAATGGGTTTCCATTGCATTTTCACTCGTAGTGAGAGGACCACACAACATATCGCGTGACTCTACTTCATAAGGTGGTTTTTATATCAATATATATTATTTAATTATTATATAATAAATATTTGCGCATAACGGTGTTACCACCGCCATTTCTCACATCATTATTTTTATTATTATTTTTATTATTTAAAAATATATATATTTTTACCCCTTTTTCTCCCCAATTTCATGGTATCCAATTGGTAGTAGTTACTGTCGTCTCATCGCTGCAACTCCCGTATGGACTCGGGAAAGGCGAAGGTCGAGAGCCACGCGTCCTCCGAAACACAACCCAGCCGCGCTGCTTCTTGACAGAGCGCACAACCAACCCGGAAGCCAACCGCACCAATGTGTTGAAGGAAACACAGTGCACCTAGCGACCTGGTCAGTGTGCACTTCGCCCGGCCCGCCACAGGAGTTGCTAGTGCGATGAGACAAGGATATCCCTGCCGGCCAAAACCCTCCCTAACCCGGACGACGCTGGGCCAATTGTGCGTCGCCCCATTAGCCTCCCAGTCGCGGCCGGCTGCGGCAGAGCCTGGACACATCCTTATTTTTAACGACACAAAAGAGCCCACCTTGTCTGGCGTATTTTGTTTTTTTCGATATTTGGAAAGTTTACCGATAAATGAGCTGTTTCCATCAGGTCTGTCATGATTAATCATCATGTACTTTACTTTAAAAAAGGTTTAAACTAAACCTGGTTAGTGATGATAAACTAGCAGGACTTCGGCCATGTTTCATCTAGCTCCATCTTCTCCCAGTGACCTCCGCTCGACTTCCTGTCATCACCATATTTGGAAGTTCTTAACGGATGCTTCAGATTTATACCCCTGGGTTTACCCTTTTGTCTGTGCTACTGTGGGGTTTATGTAGATTGATCTGCAGCTATCTCTGGTTAATCCCTGTGCACAGATCTCCTGTCTGTCTGTTGTCTGTGCTACTGTGGGGTTTATGTAGATTGATCTGCAGCTATCTCTGGTTAATCCCTGTGCACATATCTCCTGTCTGTCTGTTGTCTGTGCTACTGTGGGGTTTATGTAGATTGATCTGCAGCTATCTCTGGTTAATCCCTGTGCACAGATCTCCTGTCTGTCTGTTGTCTGTGTAAAAAGTGTTCCAGTGATAGTCTCTCCTCGCGTGCCCCAGCCCTCACAGCCCTCACAGCCCTCGTAGCCCTCACAGCCCTCGTAGCCCTCACAGCCCTCACAGCCCTCACAGCCCTTGTAGCCCTCACAGCCCTCGTAGCCCTCGTAGCCCGAAGGCAGAAATTAGAAGGTAACTTTTAATGAAGGTCAGTCCATCACACAGTTAAGACATGAAGGTCAGTCCATCACACAGTTAAGACATGAAGGTCAGTCCATCACACAGTTAAGACATGAAGGTCAGTCCATCACACAGTTAAGACATGAAGGTCAGTCCATCACACAGTTAAGACATGAAGGTCAGTCCATCACACAGTTAAGACATGAAGGTCAGTCCATCACACAGTTAAGACATGAAGGTCAGTCCATCACACAGTTAAGACATGAAGGTCAGTCCATCACACAGTTAAGACATGAAGGTCAGTCCATCACACAGTTAAGACATGAAGGTCAGTCCATCACACAGTTAAGACATGAAGGTCAGTCCATCACACAGTTAAGACATGAAGGTCAGTCCATCACACAGTTAAGACATGAAGGTCAGTCCATCACACAGTTAAGACATGAAGGTCAGTCCATCACACAGTTAAGACATGAAGGTCAGTCCATACGGAACATTTCAAGTTCAGTCGCAAAAACCATCATCCGCTGTGATGAAACTGGCTCTCATGAGGACCGCCACAGGAAAGGAAGACCCAGAGTTACCTCTGCTGCAGAGGATGAGTTCATTAGAGTTAACTGGCTCTCATGAGGACCACCCACAGGAAAGGAAGACCCAGAGTTACCTCAGCTGCAGAGGATAAGTTCATTAGAGTTAACTGGCTCTCATGAGGACCGCCACAGGAAAGGAAGACCCAGAGTTACCTCTGCTGCAGAGGATAAGTTCATTAGAGTTAACTGGCTCTCATGAGGACCGCCACAGGAAAGGAAGACCCAGAGTTACCTCAGCTGCAGAGGATAAGTTCATTAGAGTTAACTGGCTCTCATGAGGACCGCCACAGGAAAGGAAGAACCAGAGTTACCTCAGCTGCAGAGGATAAGTTCATTACAGTTAACTGGCTCTCATGAGGACCGCCACAGGAAAGGAAGACCCAGAGTTACCTCTGCTGCAGAAGATAAGTTCATTACAGTTAACTGGCTCTCATGAGGACCGCCACAGGAAAGGAAGACCCAGAGTTACCTCTGCTGCAGAGGATACGTTCATTACAGTTAACTGGCTCTCATGAGGACCGCCACAGGAAAGGAAGACCCAGAGTTACCTCTGCTGCAGAGGATAAGTTCATTAGAGTTAACTGGCTCTCATGAGGACCGCCACAGGAAAGGAAGACCCAGAGTTACCTCTGCTGCAGAGGATACGTTCATTACAGTTAGCTGGCTCTCATGAGGACCGCCACAGGAAAGGAAGACCCAGAGTTACCTCTGCTGCAGAGGATACGTTCATTACAGTTAACTGGCTCTCATGAGGACCGCCCACAGGAAAGGAAGACCCAGAGTTACCTCAGCTGCAGAGGATAAGTTCATTAGAGTTAACTGGCTCTCAAGAGGACCACCCACAGGAAAGGAAGACCCAGAGTTACCTCTGCTGCAGAGGATGAGTTCATTAGAGTTAACTGGCTCTCATGAGGACCGCCACAGGAAAGGAAGACCCAGAGTTACCTCTGCTGCAGAGGATACGTTCATTACAGTTAACTGGCTCTCATGAGGACCACCCACAGGAAAGGAAGACCCAGAGTTACCTCTGCTGCAGAGGATAAGTTCATTAGAGTTAACTGGCTCTCATGAGGACCGCCACAGGAAAGGAAGACCCAGAGTTACCTCAGCTGCAGAGGATACGTTCATTAGAGTTAACTGGCTCTCATGAGGACCACCCACAGGAAAGGAAGACCCAGAGTTACCTCAGCTGCAGAGGATAAGTTCATTAGAGTTAACTGGCTCTCATGAGGACCGCCACAGGAAAGGAAGACCCAGAGTTACCTCTGCTGCAGAGGATGAGTTCATTAGAGTTAACTGGCTCTCATGAGGACCACCCACAGGAAAGGAAGACCCAGAGTTACCTCTGCTGCAGAGGATAAGTTCATTAGAGTTAACTGTCTCTCATGAGGACCACCCACAGGAAAGGAAGACCCAGAGTTACCTCTGCTGCAGAGGATACGTTCATTACAGTTAACTGGCTCTCATGAGGACCGCCACAGGAAAGGAAGACCCCGAGTTACCTCTGCTGCAGAGGATACGTTCATTACAGTTAACTGTCTCTCATGAGGACCGCCACAGGAAAGGAAGACCCAGAGTTACCTCTGCTGCAGAGGATAAGTTCATTAGAGTTAACTGGCTCTCATGAGGACCACCCACAGGAAAGGAAGACCCAGAGTTACCTCTGCTGCAGAGGATGAGTTCATTAGAGTTAACTGGCTCTCATGAGGACCACCCACAGGAAAGGAAGACCCAGAGTTACCTCTGCTGCAGAGGATAAGTTCATTAGAGTTAACTGTCTCTCATGAGGACCACCCACAGGAAAGGAAGACCCAGAGTTACCTCTGCTGCAGAGGATAAGTTCATTAGAGTTAACTGGCTCTCATGAGGACCGCCACAGGAAAGGAAGACCCAGAGTTACCTCTGCTGCAGAGGATAAGTTCATTAGAGTTAACTGGCTCTCATGAGGACCGCCACAGGAAAGGAAGACCCAGAGTTACCTCAGCTGCAGAGGATAAGTTCATTAGAGTTAACTGGCTCTCATGAGGACCGCCACAGGAAAGGAAGAACCAGAGTTACCTCAGCTGCAGAGGATAAGTTCATTACAGTTAACTGGCTCTCATGAGGACCGCCACAGGAAAGGAAGACCCAGAGTTACCTCTGCTGCAGAAGATAAGTTCATTACAGTTAACTGGCTCTCATGAGGACCGCCACAGGAAAGGAAGACCCAGAGTTACCTCTGCTGCAGAGGATACGTTCATTACAGTTAACTGGCTCTCATGAGGACCGCCACAGGAAAGGAAGACCCAGAGTTACCTCTGCTGCAGAGGATAAGTTCATTAGAGTTAACTGGCTCTCATGAGGACCGCCACAGGAAAGGAAGAACCAGAGTTACCTCAGCTGCAGAGGATAAGTTCATTAGAGTTAACTGGCTCTCATGAGGACCGCCACAGGAAAGGAAGACCCAGAGTTACCTCTGCTGCAGAGGATAAGTTCATTAGAGTTAACTGGCTCTCATGAGGACCGCCACAGGAAAGGAAGACCCAGAGTTACCTCAGCTGCAGAGGATAAGTTCATTAGAGTTAACTGGCTCTCATGAGGACCGCCACAGGAAAGGAAGACCCAGAGTTACCTCTGCTGCAGAAGATAAGTTCATTACAGTTAACTGGCTCTCATGAGGACCGCCACAGGAAAGGAAGACCCAGAGTTACCTCTGCTGCAGAGGATACGTTCATTACAGTTAACTGGCTCTCATGAGGACCGCCACAGGAAAGGAAGACCCAGAGTTACCTCTGCTGCAGAGGATAAGTTCATTAGAGTTAACTGGCTCTCATGAGGACCGCCACAGGAAAGGAAGACCCAGAGTTACCTCTGCTGCAGAGGATACGTTCATTACAGTTAGCTGGCTCTCATGAGGACCGCCACAGGAAAGGAAGACCCAGAGTTACCTCTGCTGCAGAGGATACGTTCATTACAGTTAACTGGCTCTCATGAGGACCGCCCACAGGAAAGGAAGACCCAGAGTTACCTCAGCTGCAGAGAATAAGTTCATTACAGTTAACTGGCTCTCATGAGGACCACCCACAGGAAAGGAAGACCCAGAGTTACCTCTGCTGCATAGGATGAGTTCATTACAGTTAACTGGCTCTCATGAGGACCACCCACAGGAAAGGAAGACCCAGAGTTACCTCTGCTGCAGAGGATACGTTCATTAGAGTTAACTGGCTCTCATGAGGACCGCCCACAGGAAAGGAAGACCCAGAGTTACCTCTGCTGCAGAGGATACGTTCATTACAGTTAACTGGCTCTCATGAGGACCGCCACAGGAAAGGAAGACCCCGAGTTACCTCTGCTGCAGAGGATACGTTCATTACAGTTAACTGTC
Source organism: Oncorhynchus mykiss (assembly GCF_013265735.2). Classification (NCBI taxonomy): domain Eukaryota; kingdom Metazoa; phylum Chordata; class Actinopteri; order Salmoniformes; family Salmonidae; genus Oncorhynchus; species Oncorhynchus mykiss. Next base: position 85,921,078 of record NC_048572.1, on the reverse strand, counting down.
TCTCATGAGGACCGCCACAGGAAAGGAAGACCCAGAGTTACCTCTGCTGCAGAGGATAAGTTCATTAGAGTTAACTGGCTCTCATGAGGACCGCCACAGGAAAGGAAGACCCAGAGTTACCTCAGCTGCAGAGGATAAGTTCATTAGAGTTAACTGGCTCTCATGAGGACCGCCACAGGAAAGGAAGAACCAGAGTTACCTCAGCTGCAGAGGATAAGTTCATTACAGTTAACTGGCTCTCATGAGGACCGCCACAGGAAAGGAAGACCCAGAGTTACCTCTGCTGCAGAAGATAAGTTCATTACAGTTAACTGGCTCTCATGAGGACCGCCACAGGAAAGGAAGACCCAGAGTTACCTCTGCTGCAGAGGATACGTTCATTACAGTTAACTGGCTCTCATGAGGACCGCCACAGGAAAGGAAGACCCAGAGTTACCTCTGCTGCAGAGGATAAGTTCATTAGAGTTAACTGGCTCTCATGAGGACCGCCACAGGAAAGGAAGAACCAGAGTTACCTCAGCTGCAGAGGATAAGTTCATTAGAGTTAACTGGCTCTCATGAGGACCGCCACAGGAAAGGAAGACCCAGAGTTACCTCTGCTGCAGAGGATAAGTTCATTAGAGTTAACTGGCTCTCATGAGGACCGCCACAGGAAAGGAAGACCCAGAGTTACCTCAGCTGCAGAGGATAAGTTCATTAGAGTTAACTGGCTCTCATGAGGACCGCCACAGGAAAGGAAGACCCAGAGTTACCTCTGCTGCAGAAGATAAGTTCATTACAGTTAACTGGCTCTCATGAGGACCGCCACAGGAAAGGAAGACCCAGAGTTACCTCTGCTGCAGAGGATACGTTCATTACAGTTAACTGGCTCTCATGAGGACCGCCACAGGAAAGGAAGACCCAGAGTTACCTCTGCTGCAGAGGATAAGTTCATTAGAGTTAACTGGCTCTCATGAGGACCGCCACAGGAAAGGAAGACCCAGAGTTACCTCTGCTGCAGAGGATACGTTCATTACAGTTAGCTGGCTCTCATGAGGACCGCCACAGGAAAGGAAGACCCAGAGTTACCTCTGCTGCAGAGGATACGTTCATTACAGTTAACTGGCTCTCATGAGGACCGCCCACAGGAAAGGAAGACCCAGAGTTACCTCAGCTGCAGAGAATAAGTTCATTACAGTTAACTGGCTCTCATGAGGACCACCCACAGGAAAGGAAGACCCAGAGTTACCTCTGCTGCATAGGATGAGTTCATTACAGTTAACTGGCTCTCATGAGGACCACCCACAGGAAAGGAAGACCCAGAGTTACCTCTGCTGCAGAGGATACGTTCATTAGAGTTAACTGGCTCTCATGAGGACCGCCCACAGGAAAGGAAGACCCAGAGTTACCTCTGCTGCAGAGGATACGTTCATTACAGTTAACTGGCTCTCATGAGGACCTCCACAGGAAAGGAAGACCCCGAGTTACCTCTGCTGCAGAGGATACGTTCATTACAGTTAACTGTCTCTCATGAGGACCGCCACAGGAAAGGAAGACCCAGAGTTACCTCTGCTGCAGAGGATAAGTTCATTAGAGTTAACTGGCTCTCATGAGGACCACCCACAGGAAAGGAAGACCCAGAGTTACCTCTGCTGCAGAGGATAAGTTCATTAGAGTTAACTGGCTCTCATGAGGACCACCCACAGGAAAGGAAGACCCAGAGTTACCTCTGCTGCAGAGGATAAGTTCATTAGAGTTAACTGTCTCTCATGAGGACCACCCACAGGAAAGGAAGACCCAGAGTTACCTCTGCTGCAGAGGATAAGTTCATTAGAGTTAACTGGCTCTCATGAGGACCGCCACAGGAAAGGAAGACCCAGAGTTACCTCTGCTGCAGAGGATAAGTTCATTAGAGTTAACTGGCTCTCATGAGGACCGCCACAGGAAAGGAAGACCCAGAGTTACCTCAGCTGCAGAGGATAAGTTCATTAGAGTTAACTGGCTCTCATGAGGACCGCCACAGGAAAGGAAGAACCAGAGTTACCTCAGCTGCAGAGGATAAGTTCATTACAGTTAACTGGCTCTCATGAGGACCGCCACAGGAAAGGAAGACCCAGAGTTACCTCTGCTGCAGAAGATAAGTTCATTACAGTTAACTGGCTCTCATGAGGACCGCCACAGGAAAGGAAGACCCCGAGTTACCTCTGCTGCAGAGGATACGTTCATTACAGTTAACTGGCTCTCATGAGGACCGCCACAGGAAAGGAAGACCCAGAGTTACCTCTGCTGCAGAGGATAAGTTCATTAGAGTTAACTGGCTCTCATGAGGACCGCCACAGGAAAGGAAGACCCAGAGTTACCTCTGCTGCAGAGGATACGTTCATTACAGTTAGCTGGCTCTCATGAGGACCGCCACAGGAAAGGAAGACCCAGAGTTACCTCTGCTGCAGAGGATACGTTCATTACAGTTAACTGGCTCTCATGAGGACCGCCCACAGGAAAGGAAGACCCAGAGTTACCTCAGCTGCAGAGGATAAGTTCATTAGAGTTAACTGGCTCTCAAGAGGACCACCCACAGGAAAGGAAGACCCAGAGTTACCTCTGCTGCAGAGGATGAGTTCATTAGAGTTAACTGGCTCTCATGAGGACCACCCACAGGAAAGGAAGACCCAGAGTTACCTCTGCTGCAGAGGATAAGTTCATTAGAGTTAACTGTCTCTCATGAGGACCACCCACAGGAAAGGAAGACCCAGAGTTACCTCTGCTGCAGAGGATAAGTTCATTAGAGTTAACTGGCTCTCATGAGGACCGCCACAGGAAAGGAAGACCCAGAGTTACCTCAGCTGCAGAGGATAAGTTCATTAGAGTTAACTGGCTCTCATGAGGACCGCCACAGGAAAGGAAGACCCAGAGTTACCTCTGCTGCAGAGGATAAGTTCCATAGAGTTAACTGGCTCTCATGAGGACCGCCACAGGAAAGGAAGACCCAGAGTTACCTCAGCTGCAGAGGATAAGTTCATTAGAGTTAACTGGCTCTCATGAGGACCGCCACAGGAAAGGAAGACCCAGAGTTACCTCTGCTGCAGAAGATAAGTTCATTACAGTTAACTGGCTCTCATGAGGACCGCCACAGGAAAGGAAGACCCAGAGTTACCTCTACTGCAGAGGATACGTTCATTACAGTTAACTGGCTCTCATGAGGACCGCCACAGGAAAGGAAGACCCAGAGTTACCTCTGCTGCAGAGGATAAGTTCATTAGAGTTAACTGGCTCTCATGAGGACCGCCACAGGAAAGGAAGACCCAGAGTTACCTCTGCTGCAGAGGATACGTTCATTACAGTTAGCTGGCTCTCATGAGGACCGCCACAGGAAAGGAAGACCCAGAGTTACCTCTGCTGCAGAGGATACGTTCATTACAGTTAACTGGCTCTCATGAGGACCGCCCACAGGAAAGGAAGACCCAGAGTTACCTCAGCTGCAGAGAATAAGTTCATTACAGTTAACTGGCTCTCATGAGGACCGCCACAGGAAAGGAAGACCCAGAGTTACCTCTGCTGCAGAGGATGAGTTCATTACAGTTAACTGGCTCTCATGAGGACCACCCACAGGAAAGGAAGACCCAGAGTTACCTCTGCTGCAGAGGATGAGTTCATTACAGTTAACTGGCTCTCATGAGGACCACCACAGGAAAGGAAGACCCAGAGTTACCTCTGCTGCAGAGGATGAGTTCATTAGAGTTACCAGCCTCATAAATGCTTCACAGAGTTCAACTAACAGACACATCTCAACATCACCTGTTCAGTGAAGACTGTGTGAATCAAGCCTTCATGGTCGAATTGCTGCAAAGAAACCACTATTAAAAAACACCAATAATAAGAAGAGACTTGCTTGGGCCAAGAAACACGAGCAATGGGCATTAGACTGGTGGAAATCTGTCCTTTGGTCTGATGAGTCCAAATTTGATGATTTTTGTTTCCAAACGTCTTTGTGAGACGCAGAGTAGGTGAACCGATGATCTCCGCATGTGTGCTTCTCACCGTGAAGCGTGGAGGAGGAGGTGTGATGGTGTGGGGGTGCTTTGTTGGTGACACTGTCAGTGATTTATTTAGAATTCAAGGCACACTTAACCAGCATGGCTACCACAGCATTCTGAAGTGATAAGCCATCACATATGGTTTGTGTGTGGTTAGATCTGTAGCCACGAAGGTTGAGGTTAGATCTGTAGCCACGAAGGTTGAGGTTAGATCTGTAGCCACTAAGGTTGTGGTTAGATCTCTAGCCACTAAGGTTGAGGTTAGATCTGTAGCCACGAAGGTTGTGGTTAGATCTGTAGCCACGAAGGTTGTGGTTAGATCTGTAGCCACTAAGGTTGTGGATAGATTAGATCTGTAGCTGCTAAGTTCATCGTTAGATATGTGACAATATCTATACAGTATGCTAAACGCTATAATAGCTACAACACTTAAAACCTAACCATTACCACAGTATACAGTAAGGCCCTGATTAGGAGGGGGGGGGGCAGTTAACAGTACACATGCTGTGGCATACACTTTAGTCATTATTTCCTGTGAAGTAAATCAAATCGCTTTCTTTGGAAAATACACTATATATCCTTAGGGAGGGAAAAGCTCTGCTGTCGTTCTTCAAGTAGTTTGTGATACCATTCAATTGTAAAGCTAACATTGAAAACACATTGTAGTCCAAAACCTAGTCGTTGAGTCTCTCTGCTGTCCAGTCCATCAGTAGACGCTCAGTAGTGGCACTGTGACACACACACACACACACACACACTCACAGACAATAACAAACACACACACACACAAACACACACACACACAATCACACACACACAGACACACACACATATATACACAATAACAAACAAACAAACACACACACACACACACACACAATAACAAACAAACACACACACACAAACAAACACACATACAAACACCCACACACACACTGAAACACATACACCATGCCCCAATGATGAATCTGTGTTGACAGTTATCCTGCAGAGAATGTCACACCCTTTGGCAAAGTTGCGATGCTGCACACGTGAGGGACTCAGCGTGGGGTGTGTGTGTGTGTGTGTGTGTGTGTGTGTGTGTGCGTGTGTGCATGCGTGCGTGTGCGTGTGTGTGTGTATGCGTGCGTGCGTGTGTGCGTCTCAGGGCAACTCAATGAGCGGGTGTTGTTGTTCTTTGTGTTCGAAACTCTTGAGAGTTCTCACGTCTGTCTACCAGAGTACTAATGATAGATTAGATTGGACAGGGTAGATTACCATAGATTAGATTGGACAGGGTATGGACAGGTTAATGGGGAGTCATTATTACCACAATCCTTTTATTGACCATTAAAGACTGATCACGGTTATGTTCATCTTCATATGATGAACTAAATATAATATATGAACTAAGTAAATGAGTTTTCACTAATGCAGCAGACTTGACATAACTGTGTTGGTAGTACTGTAGAAAAACATCTATTTAATGTCAACTCAAGACACAGAGTGAAAGATACTGTCTGGACCATATGTGGCTTTTCACTAATATTATTATGTGGGATACAGACAGTACTGCACAGAATGTTCCTTTGATACAGTACCTTAACTCCACACTAGATCTGTTCACCTCTACCCACTCATTTGACTGTCGGAATCCAGGGGAAGTCAAACCCGTCAAAGCAGTTTGTCTATGGTTTCTTCTCAACTCCAGCTCTCTACACCCCTTCAACCCAGTCTTTCTCTCTCTCTCTCTGTCTGTCTGTCTCTCTCTCTCTCTCTCTCTCTCTCTGTCTGTCTGTCTGTCTGTCTGTCTGTCTGTCTGTCTGTCTGTCTGTCTGTCTGTCTGTCTGTCTGTCTGTGTTGACAGTTATCCTGTCTGTCTGTCTCTCTCTCTCTCTCTCTCTCTCTCTCTCTCTCTCTCTCTCTCTCTCTCTCTCTCTCCCTGTCCCTCCCTCTCTCTCTCTCTCTCTCTCTCGCTCCTATCTTCTCTCTTATATTTTCTTTCTCACTCTCCTATCTTTTCTCTCGCTCTCTTTCCTCTCTCTCCTATCTTTTCTCTCTCTCTCCTCTCTCCTATATTTTCTCTCTCTCTCTCTCTCTCTCTCTCTCTCTCTCTCTCTCTCGCTCCCTGTCTCTCTCTCTCTCGCTCCTATCTTCTCTCTCTTATCTTTTCTTTCTCTCTCTCCTATCTTTTCTCTCGCTCTCTTTCCTCTCTCTCCTATCTTTTCTCTCTCTCTCTTTCTCTTTCCTCTCTCTCCTATTTTCTTTCTCTCTCTCTCTCTCTCTCTCTCTCTCTCTCTCTCTCTCTCTCTCTCTCTCTCCCTCTCTCCCCTTCTCTGTCTCTCGCTCCACCCCTCCAACCTTTCCTAAGCCCAGTTAATCAGGCCTACAGATGCTGGGGGAAAAACAATGGTTCCGGGGTCTTCTGGAGGACGTGGAGCAGATGGATAATCCACAGATCCACTGCCAACAAAGTAAACTCTGTAAAGTCTGCAGATTAGAGACCTTTGAATCTGAATCTGAGGCAGAAAGTCAGTCTGCTGCTGCAGCTGAGAAGCTGAGAACGTCCATACATTTAAACAATAGCAAGTATTAGCTACCCAATGCATCAAATACTTAACCAGCGTGCTGCAAACGTTCAAAAAAATGTTTTGTCATCAGTATTTGTTTGGTTGAAATGTTTAGTCATCTCACAGTGTAGCTCCAACGGCACTAATCTGTTGAGCGTCTTCGGAGCTTCGCCCTAGCAAGGCATTTCATTGGTTTAATGTATTGCGAGGCATCCGAGTACCACCGAGTTCCGACCCCTCTTTGGCTGATTTCTGCCATGGAACTTCCCCCAAGCTTCCCGTTTTAGTTAAACTGGTTCGTGACGTGGCTAGGGGCCAAGTGACTAGGCAACAGGATGGACAATAATCAGTAGCAGCAGCGTATGTGATGAGTCAAAATAGGGTAAGGGTAAACTATTTAGCAGTCTAATGGCTTGGGGGGGTAGAAGCTGTTCAGGCTAGGCCACGACATGCAAAATATAAATTGTTAGTTGATCAATAGAATATTGAGTTTCTATGTCCTGCTCTGAGATTAAATAGGCAATGATGTCGCGCTCCTATCGCACAGCAGCCTACAACTTTTTTATTTTATATAACCTTTATTTAATTATTTTAGAATCTAAAAATAAAACCACATAGATTTTCGCTCTTCCCACTAACGACAAAATGGCTGCATTCTTGTTGGTGATGTCAGAGGCCAAATAAATATCCTGTGGAGTACCACAGGGATCCATTTTAGGGCCTCTCTTATTTCTTAATGATATGCCAGATACAGTAAAGTGTAACCTCTTGCTTTATGCTGATGACTCATCCATACTGGTATCAGGGAATGATATAGTTTACATAGAGGAGACTGAGTAAGGAATTGCATTTTGTTACAGATTGGTTAACTGACAACAAATTGTCGCAACATTTGGCAAAAACTTAATCGATACTGTTTGCAACAAAACTTAGATTGCTTAGGGCTGACAAAATAACAGTAAACTGTGCAGGCAAGGAGGTTGAATCTAAAACAAGTGTATCTTATCTTGGGGTGTTCCTAGATCAATCCCTTTCTAGAGACCTGATTGCTGCTAAAAGTCATTCTAAAATGGTGAACAAATGTAAATGTTTATATCGTAACACTAAATATTTTAACATTAATGAAACTGCTTGTCTCAACCTGGATTCAGTGTCATTTTGATTATGCCTGTTCTGCTTGGTATAGTTTGCTATCAAAAAAAGCTGAAAAGGAGATTGTAGGTCATGAAAAATAATGTTATCGGGTATATACAGTGGGGAGAACAAGTATTTGATACACTGCCGATTTTGCAGGTTTTCCAACTTACAAAAAATGTAGAGGTCTGTCATTTTTATCATAGGTACACTTCAACTCTGTGAGACGGAATCTAAAACAAAATTCCAGAAAATCACATTGTATGATTTTTAAGTAATTAATTTGCATTTTATTGCATGACATAAGTATTTGATACATCAGAAAAGCATAACTTAATATTTGGTACAGAAACCTTTGTTTGCAATTGCAGAGATCATACGTTTCCTGTAGTTCTTGACCAGGTTTGCACACACTGCAGCAGGGATTGTGGCCCACTCCTCCATACAGACCTTCTCCAGATCCTTCAGGTTTCGGGGCTGTCGCTGGGCAATACGGACTTTCAGCCCCCTCCAAAGATTTTCTATTGGGTTCAGGTCTGGAGACTGGCTAGGCTACTCCAGGACCTTGAGATGCTTCTTACGGAGCCACTTCTTAGTTGCCCTGGCTGTGTGTTTCGGGTCGTTGTCATGCTGGAAGACCCAGCCACGACCCATCTTCAATGCTCTTACTGAGGGAAGGAGGTTGTTGGCCAAGATCTCGCGATACATGGCCCCATCCATCCTCCCCTCAATACGGTGCAGTCGTCCTGTCCCCTTTGCAGAAAAGCATTCCCAAAGAATGTTTCCACCTCCATGCTTCACGGTTGGAATGGTGTTGTTGGGGTTGTATTCATCCTTCTTCTTCCTCCAAAAATGGCGAGTGGAGTTTAGACCAAAAAGCTCTATTTTTGTCTCATCAGACCACATGACCTCCCATTCCTTCTCTGGATCATCCAGATGGTCATTGGCAAACTTCAGACGGGCCTGGACATGCGCTGGCTTGACCAGGGGGACCTTGCGTGCGCTGCAAGGTCCAAAATGTAATTTTTAAAAAAAGAAGCTTTTGATCATATGCCCAATTTGCACAAAATATTTACTTGCCAGCAATACGATATTTCAACCACCAGCAGATGTGTGTAACATGTGTTCTAACATTTATGGGGAAGTGAGCACATTATCACTTCAAATTACATTTTTATAAATGCCAACTTTTGCTTGCAAACTGGTGTACACACCTTTTTGGGATATATTTTTTGTACATATGCAGGTTTTATAAATGAAGGCCCCTGTTGTTTAGACCGTGTACTTAAACATGATCCAGAGCCATTTTTTACACAGAATCGTTAATGAGATTCATCCTTATGCAGGAACGAGATTCCAATAATACTCCAATCTCTTGGCAAATATTATATAATCGTAGATGTCTCTGTAAGAAGAGAGGGAGGAAAATTAGCATTTTTATTCAATCTATTTTCATCTATTTGCATTCACTTCCCTACTGTATGTCATTCAGAACATGCGCAAATTATGGAACGTATATTACAAAACAGTCATTATTACTTAGCAAAAGTCTGTGTTTGTTACAATACTTCAATACAATCCTAACATCCAAGCTTTTGGCATTCGGATCATAGTGTTTGCTGCCTGTGATGTTTACTCCAGCCAGGGAGGAACTATAATAGGATCATCTGCACATGCCAATTTGCATTCCAAAGGCACCAATCACACGTGGAGAGCCTGGTAGAAGGGTACCAATTACGTGGAGAGCCTGGTAGGAGGGCACCAATCATGTGGATAGCTTGGTAGGAGGAAGCCAATCAAGTGGTGAGCCTGATCGGAGGGCGTCAATCATGTGGAGAGCCTAATAGGAGGGAACCAATCATGCGGAGAGCCTGGTAGGAGGGCACCAATTACATGACGAGGATGATAGTTGAGAGCCAATCATGTGGATAGCCTGCTGTGGGTTATTGGTTCCTTTTGTTTCAGTGTTATTTTCTCTCAAATCCCCCGTGGTCTCTAAAATACTACACCTCCGCAAGGTCTTCTTCTATGGTCTCAGTCATAAACAATCACTTACGAAGTGAGCGGATGTGTCCCAATACTCACAGATTACTTTTACGTCCACACAAATAATTTGGTATTAAACTGATTATGGGAATAGACCAATTATGGTATTAGTCATTTAAACACCTTACTCTATTATCTTACTACGCAGATTAAAACACCTGGCTTTCTGGTTTTCTGAGCAATTTTTCTAATTCTTAGGCAGAAATGGCTTAATCAGAGTTACAGCGGTGTATGTGATCTGCGCATGTGCTAGCATGAGCAGAGCTAGCACGATCAGCGCTAACACGAGCAGCACTTGCACGATCAGCGCTAGCACGATCAGCGCTAGCACGAGCAGCGCTAGCACGAGCAGCGCTAGCACGATCAGCGCTAGCACGAGCAGCGCTAGCACGAGCAGCGCTAACACGAGCAGCGCTAGCACAGTCAGCGCTAGCACGAGCAGCAATAGCACGATCAGCGCTAGCACGAGCAGCGCTAGCACGATCAGCGCTAGCACGAGCAGCGCTAGCACGAGCAGCGCTAGCACGAGCAGCACTAGCACGATCAACGCTAGCACGATCAGCGCTAGCACGAGCACGAGTGAAGTGAGTTTGGAAAAACTGAAAGTATACCTCTTAGAAATAGTGAAATCATTCTTCTTGCAAAGCATGTAAATGTCTAAATCAAACTATAATATTCATCTGACTATTCACAAAATGGTATTGTTGTGTGCATGTAACCGTACTCACAGATGGCCTCCTTTTTTAGTTCACACTTATTGTAAATTAGTATGGATTTGCATTAGTATGTAAAGTTATACCTCTCTTTTCTATAATTGGAGTTATTACATAAAACAGATTTAGAATTCCGAAGAATACCTGTCATGTCGGAAAATGTTTTTCCGGGGTGTGATGTAATATACAGGACCCGTCTAGCCAGCCTATTTCCTACAATGTAAACCAAAAAAACTTAACCGCAGATTAAAAGCAAAGATATATATATACATGTTGAAGTTTGGGGCCAATCCGATGGTAAAACTTTAAGTTAGCTAACAACCGAAAATCCCAAAAGATAGATTCCAGATGTCCATCAGCTAGCGCGCTAGCACTAAGCCAAGATGGAGAAAAGTTACATCAGCTAGCACGCTAGCACCAAGCCAAGATGGAGAAAAGTTAAATCAGCTAGCGCGCTAGCACTAAGCCAAGATGGAGAAAAGTTACATCAGCTAGCGCGCTAGCACTAAGCCAAGATGGAGAAAAGTTACATCAGCTAGCACTAAGCCAAGATGGAGAAAAGTTACATCAGCTAGCGCACTAGCACTAAGCCAAGATGGAGAAAAGTTACAAAACTCCTGTAGCCTTCTTCACAGTGAACATGCAAAACAGTTGTCAAGATAAAAAGGAGAACAGAGGAGGTATAATTAGAACAAGCAGGTATGATTTTTTTTATTTCCTTTTGAGCCCACGGCAAGGAAGCACCAGAGCCTGCCGTACTACCAGATTCCCACTAGATAACACAGCCAAAATGTCTGTGAATAGCATGAGATGTGGCTAATGTTAGCCAGCTTGAGCTACAAACTCGGTAGCACAGAGTAGGTCCTCACTATGATGTTGACAAATAATGCATTGTAGGTTGTTTAGAGGTTATCTGGAAATAAGTTAATAAATATGTAATAACCCAAAAACATAACTATGTTTGTAATTATAGGTAAACAGAATATGACCACAACTAAGCTACCATGTCTTTAATAACACAGTGTTGTAACATTAGTAAAAACTCCTTTAACACCTCTCTCTCTCTCTCTCTCTCTTTCTCCCCTCCCTCTCTCCCCTCTTTCCTCTCTCTCTCCCCCTCCCTCTCTCTCTCTCTCTCTCTCTCTCTCTCTCTCTCTCTCTCTCTCTCTCTCTCTCTCTCTCCCCCCTCCCCCTCTCCCCCTTTCCTCTCTCTCTCTCTCCCTCCCTCTCTCCCCCTTCCTTCCTTCCTTCCTTCCTTCCCTCACTCTCTCTCCCTCTCTCTCTCTCCCCCTTCCCGCTCTCTCCCCTTTCCTCTCTCTCCCCTTTCCTTTCTCCCCCCCCCCCCTCTCTCTCCCCCCCCTCTCTCTCTCTCCCCCCCCCCCCTCTCTCTCTCTCTCTCTCTCTCTCTCTCTCTTCACAGCTCATGTGTGTGACAACGCCATGCTTCTCTGTCAGAACGGAGGAACGTGCCACCACCATCAGCGATGCCACTGTGCTCCAGGTTTCAAAGGCGTCCTGTGTGAGAGGACACGATGCCAGGTCCTCGGGCCCTGCGAGGAGTACCCCACTGCTGGGCAGCCATCCCTCCACCACCCTCTCCTCCTGGTCCCTCCAGGTCTGCTCCTCTCCCTACTGCTCCCCCTGGTGGTGATATGGTTCTGCTAAGAATTGTTATATTCATTACCAACTGGCCAGTGAACTTTCAACTTGGAACTGAAGAGGTCCACTTGGCCATTTGTCAGCCATGTTGTCATTTTGAAGGACAGCAGGGCAGGACCTAATGCAAGTACATTCTGGGACAGCAGAAAGACAGCTCAGATCAGATCTACAGAAAAGAGAAAGGAAATCAGCCCTGAAGGACATGGGATCAAGCAGGGACACTAAACGAGATATTACGTGCCCTGGTCCGTGGTATAAATAAGGAACCTTTATTTAATGTCAAAAGTGAAATATGGTGATGGCTGATAAACTGAATGGATAACGAAGAAATGATACTTTTGGTCAGAGAGACACACAGACAGACAGACATAAGTCAACTTAAGGAGCTTAGACGCGGGCTGCGGTAAATGGCAATTGAACCATGAGAAAATCCGCACACCGTCTGTAGAGACCAGCGATCCCGGGTTGTTGTCAGCTCGAATATTGTCCTTAAAACATTGTTTGATTGGTTGACAAGATGAACGATGCTCATCGGTCAACTATGTGCACCGACCGCTCAAGACTTCAGCTAATTTAATCTTTTTGGCGCCTTGAGCTCCAAGCCAGCGGAGTTGCTCACGGAGAAAGCGACACGAACCGCGTCGCTTATAAAAAAAAAACACTCGTATTTTGCCGCCCGCCACCATACTACCATTGAAGTTTATGTGACCTTCTCTGCTTACCGTGGCCCGTCTGTAAACGCCTTTATAGTACAATCTACAACCTTCAATCTCACTACGGTCCTGTCCCAAATGGCACCCTATTCTCTATATAGTACACTCTACTTCCTATATAGTACACCCAGTGGGTTCTGGTCAACAGTAGTAGACTGTATAAGGAATATGGGTGCCATTTAAAGGGATAGTACACCCAAATTACAAAATGACACATTGGTTATTTTATCTTGTAACCAGTCTATGGACATGTTATGATAGAAATCCGTGCTTTGGTTTTAATTCCCTGACACTGTTTCCAAATGCCAAGGTTTATCATTATAGTACAAATTATTATTATTTTCATTTTTAAAATTTTTACCAGGCAAGTCAGTTAATAAGAACAAATTCTTATTTACAATGACGGTCTACCCCTGCCAAACCTGGACGACGCTGGGGACAATTGTGTGCCGCCCTTTGGGACTCCCAATCACGGCCGGATGTGATACAGCCTGGATTCCAAACCGGGACTGTAGTGACACCTCTTGCACTGAGATACAGTGCCTTCAGACCACGGCGCCACTCAGGAGCCCAAATACCATTTAGGTCCTAGTAACGATATTAGAATTTTTCACTCATCATGTTTAAATCATCCGGAAGTATATAAAATAGATTTTTGAAGCTCAACAAAGTTACGTATTGATGATATGAAAATGATGCGTGAAAAATGCTAACATCAGTACCAGGACTTGTAAGGATTTGTGCTGAAAATGTTAAAAAATAACTAGCATTTGGAAACTAACCAAAGCATGGATTTCTGTCAAACCTTGTCCCCAGACTGCTTACAGAGTAAGAAAAGCATTATGTAATTTTGGAATTTGGATGAACTATCAGTTTAAGACACATTTAATGACAACAGATGTTGGTATACCAACGTGTGACCTAGAAACAAAGTTGACCAACGTTCTCATTCTCTGGGAACAGATGAATAGTCTTCACAGAGGTTATGCCACTTAATGTGGGCCAACCAAACTGTAGGAAGAAAAAAAACAACAGAAATCACTCTGGATCTGTCATCTGCATTACAAAGTGGTTGAGAAGTCACTCTTGGTATATATTCCCCTTTCCTTCTTTCCTCCCTCCTGGTTACCTTCCCTTACCTCCTTCCCGCACTTCTATTCCTCCTACCTGTAGCTTTAGTGTCTAGCGATTTTCTTTGTCTGCTTAAAAAGGCCTTTTTTTGTTTTGTCAAATACCGCACAAGTGTTATGATCCAAGCTAAACTCCTTGACTACCGGTTGACTCGGAGACGAAAACTATTGTTATTTTTGTTGCCGGCTTCGTAGTCACGGAAACGCTTGTTGAGCTCACCTGTGTTGATAAAGATGATGTATCATATTGTATTGTAGCTGTATTTAATGTTTGTACAAAACAAAAAGATATTTTCATGATTTTAAGTAAATGAAAAATATGTATTACTTTTAGTTTTTTTTGTTGTATCGTTGCTGGGCAGCTTGAGGTGGTAAGGATAACTCCTGAAGATGTCTACGACTCAGAATGCATAAAGAAATGGTTTTAATTTTTCCTGATATTGTGGATGAGACCTGCTGACATACTGTATGGAAACTGTTTACAGATACACAGAAACACAGCTGCACCAAAGGGAATTCCAGGTGTTTATTTTAATTTCTTTACAGACTTCAGCAGAACGCATCATCCAAGTACAGAACAATAACATTACAAATTCAGTCAGACAAGACAGTATATTATTACTCTTTCAAAACCTCACTTTAGACACTCATAGCCTGCCCTGCCGTGTGTAAATTCCCCAAGATTACAGCTACAAATCCAGGTGTCTTATTGATGTCAACAACATAATAGATTTTCCAAGTATAAAATATAAAACTGTTTACGCTAAACTAACTCCATTCTACCAGTGTGTGTCCCTTCTTACATTCACGATGCAGCCGTCCTCTAGATCTCAAACCCATTTCTCCGCCGTGTGGAAATGTACCAACAGGCTCCGAATGAGAGGAATGTAATGACGGCAGTCCAGGTGAGAATGGTAGTTGATATAATCCATGAAACCAATGAAGAAAGGAAGAGGTTCCATTAAGCTCATCTCTTTCCAGCTGGTGTTGTGACTCTGCGTATTCATGAGAGGGGAAATTAGCCTAACTGTAAACCACGGTGGGTCACTGAATAGAAATTAAGTCACTCCTGGTGGGTGACATATTGCACCTTGAGACATTAGATTTGGCAGACTGACTGTCTTTATTATGATAAAATGAGATATTTAATAGGTGATTCTTTATGTTCTACCATTGTACATTTTCAAGAGTTTTATGCATCTTGGCCCACACATTATAGTTGTCAGTGGTGTCACGGACTAACAGTCATGTATTATCTGTTTAGGAGTGTTGAAGGTTCCATTTTCCAAAATGGCTGCCCAGAAAATGGAGTAGCACATCAAATACATTTTCTGGTGACATTACAAGGCTGAGTAATCAAATCAAATCAAAATGTATTTAGTCAACGATAGGTGTAGAGTAACAGTAAATACCAGGTAATAACATGGCTATATACAGAGTACAAGGTAATAACATGGCTATATACAGGGAGTACCAGGTAATAACATGGCTATATACAGGGAGTACCAGGTAATAACATGACTATATACAGGGAATACCAGGTAATAACATGGCTATATACAGAGTAACAGGTAATAACATGGCTATATACAGAGTACAAGGTAATAACATGGCTATATACAGGGAGTACCAGGTAATAACATGACTATATACAGAGTACCAGGTAATAACATGGCTATATACAGGGAGTACCATGTAATAACATGGTTATATACAGGGAGTACCAGGTAATAACATGGCTATAAACAGGAAGTACCAGGTAATAACATGGTTATATACAGGGTACAAGGTAATAACATGCCTATATACAGGGAGAACCAGGTAATAACATGGCTATATACAGAGTACAAGGTAATAACATGGCTATATACAGGGAATACCAGGTAATAACATGGCTATATACAAGGAGTACCAGGTAATAACATGTCTATATAACATGGCTATATACAGGGAGTACCAGGTAATAACATGGCTATATACAGAGTACCAGGTAATAACATGGCTATATACAGAGTACAAGGTAATAACATGGCTATATACAGGGAGTACCAGGTAATAACATGACTATATACAGAGTACCAGGTAATAACATGGCTATATACAGAGTACAAGGTAATAACATGGCTATATGCAGGGAGTACCAGGTAATAACATGGCTATATACAGGGAGTACCAGGTAATAACATGGCTATATACAGAGTACCAGGTAATAACATGGCTATATACAGAGTACAAGTTAATAACATGGCTATATACAGGGAGTACCAGGTAATAACATGGCTATATACAGGGAGTACCAGGTAATAACATGACTATATACAGAGTACCAGGTAATAACATGACTATATACAGGGAGTACCAGGTAATAACATGGCTATATACAGGGAGTAACAGGTAATAACATGGCTATATACAGGGAGTACCAGGTAATAACATGGCTATATACAGGGAGTACCAGGTAATAACATGGCTATATACAGGAAGTACCAGGTAATAACATGGCTATATAACATGGCTATATACAGGGAATACCAGGTAATAACATGGCTATATACAGGAAATACCAGGTAATAAAATGTCTATATACAGAGTACCTGGTAATAACATGTCTACATACAGGGAGTACCAGGTAATAACATGGCTATATACAGGGAGTACGAGGTAATAACATGGTTATTTACAGGGAGTACCAGGTAATAACATGGCTATATACAGGGAGTACCAGGTAATAACATGGCTATAAACAGAGTACCAGGTAATAACATGGCTATAAACAGGAGGTACCAGGTAATAACATGACTATATACAGAGTACCAGGTAATAACATGGCTATATACAGGGAGTATGAGGTAATAACATGGTTATATACAGGGAGTACCAGGTAATAGTACCAGGTAATAACATGGCTATATACAGGGAGTACGAGGTAATAAAATGGTTATTTACAGGGAGTACCAGGTAATAACATGGCTATATACAGGGAGTACCAGGTAATAACATGGCTATAAACAGAGTACCAGGTAATAACATGGCTATAAACAGGAAGTACCAGACTATATACAGAGTACCAGGTAATAACATGGCTATATACAGGGAGTACCAGGTAATAACATGGCTACATACAGGAAGTACCAGGTAATAACATGGATATATACAGGGAGTACCAGGTAATAACATGGCTATATACAGGGAGTACGAGGTAATAACATGGTTATTTACAGGGAGTACCAGGTAATAACATGGCTATTTACAGGGAGTACCAGGTAATAACATGGATATATACAGAGTACCAGGTAATAACATGGCTATATACAGGGAGTACGAGGTAATAACATGGTTATTTACAGGGAGTACCAGGTAATAACATGGCTATATACAGGGAGTACCAGGTAATAACATGGCTATATACAGAGTACCAGGTAATAACATGGCTATATACAGGGAGTACCAGGTAATAACATGGCTATATACAGGTTGTACCAGGTAATAACATGGCTACATACAGGAAGTACCAGGTAATAACATGGCTATATACAGGGAGTACCAGGTAATAACATGGCTATATACAGGGAGTACCAGGTAATACCATGGCTACATACAGGAAGTACCAGGTAATAACATGGCTATATACAGGGAGTACCAGGTAATAACATGGCTATATACAGGGAGTACCAGGTAATAACATGGCTATATACAGAGTACCAGGTAATAACATGGCTATATACAGGGAGTACCAGGTAATAACGTGACTATATACAGAGTACCAGGTAATAACATGGCTATATACACGGAGTACCAGGTAATAGCATGGCTATATACAGGGAGTACCAGGTAATAACATGGCTGAGACGTTGACTGAGAACACATTCTCATTTATAGCAACGGCCTGGGGAATAGTTACAGGAGAGAGGAGGGGGATGAATGAGCCAATTGTAAGTTGGAGATGTTTTGGGTGGCCATGATGGTATGAATGCCAGATTTGGAATTTAACCAGGACACCAGGGTTAATACCCCTACCATTACATGCCATGGGATCTTTAGTGATCACACAGAGTCAAGACACCCGTTTAATGTCCCATCCAAAAGACAGCACCCTACACAAATCAATGTCCCCAATCACTGTCCTGGGGCATTGGGATATTTTCTTTTAGACCAGAAGAAAATGTGTATATCCTACTGGCCTATCCTATACAGGAAGTACCAGGTAATAACATGGCTATATACAGGAAGTACCAGGTAATAACATGGCTATATACAGGAAGTACCAGATAATAACATGGCTATATACAGGAAGTACCAGATAATAACATGGCTATATACAGGAAGTACCAGGCAATAACATGGCTATATACAGGAAGTACCAGGCAATAACATGGCTATATACAGGTAGTACCAGGTAATAACATGGCTATATACAGGAAGTACCAGATAATAACATGGCTATATACAGGAAGTACCAGGCAATAACATGGCTATATACAGGAAGTACCAGGCAATAACATGGCTATATACAGGTAGTACCAGGTAATAACATGGCTATATACAGGGAGTACCAGGTAATAACATGGCTATATACAGGAAGTACCAGGTAATAACATGGCTATATACAGGAAGTACCAGGTAATAACATGGCTATATACAGGAAGTACCAGATAATAACATGGCTATATACAGGAAGTACCAGGCAATAACATGGCTATATACAGGTAGTACCAGGTAATAACATGGCTATATACAGGGAGTACCAGGTAATAACATGGCTATATACAGGAAGTACCAGGTAATAACGTGGCTATATACAGGGAGTACCAGGTAATAACATGGCTATATACAGGGAGTACCAGGTAATAACATGGCTATATACAGGTAGTACCAGGTAATAGCATGGCTATATACAGGGAGTACCAGGTAATAACATGGCTATATACAGGGAGTAACAGTACCGATTTGATGTGCAGGGGTACAAGGTAGTTGAGGTAGCTATATACATATAGGTAGGGGTAAAGTGACGAGGCAACAGGATAGATAATAGACAGTAACAGCAAGTATACTGTAGGTAGAGGTAAAGTGACTAGACATCAGGATAGATAATAGACAGTAACAGCAGTATACTGTAGGTAGGGGTCAAGTGACTAGACATCAGGATAGATAATAGACAGTAACAGCAGTATACTGTAGGTATGGGGTAAAGGATAGATAATAGACAGTAACAGCAGTATACTGTAGGTAGGGGTAAAGGATAGGTAATAGATAGTAACAGCGGTATACTGTCGGTAGGAGTAAAGGTTAGATAATAGACAGTAACAGCAGTATACTGTAGGTAGGGGTAAAGTGACTAGACATCAGGATAGATACTAGACAGTAACAGCAGTATACTGTAGGTAGGGGTAAAGGATAGATAATAGACAGTAACAGCAGTATACTGTAGGTAGGGGTAGAGTCCAGTGTGAGGGTAGAGTCCAGTGTGTGGGGGTAGAGTCCAGTGTGTGAGGGTAGAGTCCAGTGTGGGGGTAGAGTCCAGTGTGAGGGGTAGAGTCCAGTGTGTGAGGGTAGAGTCCAGTGTGTGGGGGTAGAGTCCAGTGTGGGGGTAGAGTCCAGTGTGGGGGTAGAGTCCAGTGTGTGGTGGTAGAGTCCTATGTGGGGGTAGAGTCCAGTGGGGGGAGTAGAGTCCAGTGCAAGGGGTAGAGTCCAGTGTGTGGGGGTACAGTCCAGTGTGTGGCGGTACAGTCCAGTGTGGGGGGTAGAGTCCAGTGTCGGGGTAGAGTCCAGTGTGGGGGTAGAGTCCAGTGTGTGGGGGTACAGTCCAGTGTGTGGGGGTACAGTCCAGTGTGTGGGTAGAGTCCAGTGTGGGGGGTAGAGTCCAGTGTGGGGTGTAGAGTCCAGTGTGGGGGTAGAGTCCAGTGTGGGGGGTAGAGTCCAGAGTGGGGTGTAGAGTCCAGTGCGGGGGGTAGAGTCCAGAGTGGGGGGTAGAGTCCAGTGTGTGGGTAGAGTCCAGTGTGTGGGTAGAGCCCAGTGTGGGGGGTAGAGTCCAGTGTGGGGGGTAGAGTCCAGTGTGGGGGGTAGAGTCCAGTGTGTGGGTAGAGTCCAGTGTGTGGGGTAGAGTCCAGTGTGGGGGTAGAGTCCAGTGTGGGGGGTAGAGTCCAGTGTGGGGGGTAGAGTCCAGTGTGTGGGTAGAATCCAGTGTGGGGGGTAGAGTCCAGTGTGTTGGGTAGAGTCCAGTGTGTGGGGGTAGAGTCCAGTGTGGGGGTAGAGTCCAGTGTGTGGGGGTAGAGTCCAGTGTGTGGGTAGAGTCCAGTGTGGGGGGTAGAGTCCAGTGTGGGGGGTAGAGTCCAGTGTGAGGGGTAGAGTCCAGTGTGTGAGGGTAGAGTCCAGTGTGGGGGTAGAGTCCAGTGTGTGGGGGTAGAGTCCAGTGTGAGGGGCAGAGTCCAGTGTGAGGGGTAGAGTCCAGAGTGGGGTAGAGTCCAGTGTGTGTGCATAGAGTCAGTACAAGAGAGTTAGTTTTTAAAAAAGGGTAAATGCAGGTTGTCTGGGTAGCCATTTTATAATCTATTTAGCAGTCTTGTTTAGCATCCTCATGGCTAGAAACTTTTCAGCCGTCCTGTTGGTTCCAGACTTGGTACAACGGTACTACTTGCCGTGCAGTAGCAGAGAGAACCGTTTATGGCTTGGGTGGCTGGTGTCTTGGTGATGAAGAGGTGTGCGGAAGGCTGTACGCATCTGTTAATGCAATAAACATTCTTTTGACACTTCGCCCAGGCTCCTGGCTCAGCCGTAGTTGGACATTTCAAAATCACTTTTTAAAAGTTATATGTCTCTTAGATAGAGATGAAGCTCAAGAGAGTAGGATACATGACTGTAAAGGGACCACGACTCTAAATCATAGTAGCAGGTGCAGGACGCTGTTGAAATATACTTCCTCCTCAGACACTGAAACCAGCATCATTTCTCTACATGACCTGCTTACTAAGACAGAATAGACCGTGGGTATGCAGGCTGCTCGCTCGTGAAATTCACAACTAGGTTACAAATCTTTTCTCAATTTATCATCACTAATTGCATTCCTTTGAAACCACCTATTTTTTCAGTACCGAAGCTACAAAGTCTGAAAGGAAACGTGTTAACTTCAACATAAAGGCACCTTTCCTCAAAAAGCTACAGTATAATGGTACAGTATATAGTATAGTATAATATATAGTACAGTATAATATATAGTACAGTATAATATATAGTACAGTATAATAAATAGTACAATATATAGTACAGTATATGGTAAAGTGTAATAATACAGTATATAGTTCAGTATAATGACACAGTATATAATACTGTATATGGTACATTATATAGTACAGTATAATGGTACAGTATAATGACACAGTATATGGTACAGTATATAGTTTGGCTGACTGGCTGGCTAGTTATGGGTTATCATCAAAGTGTTCACAGAATTCTAATAAAATGTCTATTGTGGCTTCGTTCCAGGGGCACTGTATAGGGAAAAGGGTACCATTTGAAACAAAACCCCAATAGTCCTTTCAGTTGAAGTTTGTCGACTTTAACAATGCTGTATTTAATGCGCTATGAGCCTACAGTACACCGTGGGTGGTCAGGAATCGTTACCGTGTTACAGTAGACGGGTAGGTAACACTGGGACAGGGAGGAAAGAAACACCTAGGGATTTAGCTAGCTAGCTAGCTAATATTCGGGAGTTTTGTGCAAAAGAAAATGATCATAATTTGGCTAGTTATAGAGGAAATAAATGGGACAGTGGGGGCCACAAGGGGGGGGAAAACGGGCCTGTGTATATTAAGGCCAGGGCCGGTTTCTGGTCCCAGTCTGTCCCTGGCAGTGAGATGTCTTGGTGCTCCCTTTCCCTTTACACTTGAGAAGAGAGGGTATTAGTTGAGGACGTTCTTAGACATGAGCAGCCTACGTAGACACACACACACACACACACACACACTGTAGCCTAGTCTTTGGGTTCTGCCCCTGTCAGCATTGGTCGGTTGCACCCATACGAGAGAGAGACCCTTATATAACACATCCACAGCAGACCTGGGTTCAGATACTCTGAGTGTATGTTTTAGCCTGCCTGGAGTGCCTGGTGGATGGGGTTTGTAGTTGTTTGTTTTAACCTGCCTGGAGTGCCAGGTGGATGGGGTTTGTAGTTGTTTGTTTTAACCTGCCTGAAGTGCCTGGTGGATGGGGTTTGTAGTTGTTTGTTTTAACCTGCCTGGAGTGCCTGGTGGATGGGGTTTGTAGTTGTTTGTTTTAAGTTGCCTGGAGTGCCTGGTGGATGGGGTTTGTAGTTGTTTGTTTTAACCTGCCTGGAGTGCCTGGTGGATGGGGTTTGTAGTTGTTTGTTTTAACCTGCCTGGAGTGCCTGGTGGATGGGGTTTGTAGTTGTTTGTTTTAACCTGCCTGGAGTGCCTGGTGGATGGGGTTTGTAGTTGTTTGTTTTAACCTGCCTGGAGTGCCAGGTGGATGGGGTTTGTAGTTGTTTGTTTTAACCTGCCTGGAGTGCCAGGTGGATGGGGTTTGTAGTTGTTTGTTTTAACCTGCCTGGAGTGCCTGGTGGATGGGGTTTGTAGTTGTTTGTTTTAACTTGCCTGGAGTGCCTGGTGGATGGGGTTTGTAGTTGTTTGTTTTAACCTGCCTGGAGTGCCAGGTGGATGGGGTTTGTAGTTTTCCAGTTATTCTATTGGTTCTACTTTTGGTCAATACTAGTGCACTCTATAGGGAATAAGGAGCCATTTGGGACTCACTCCTGGTGTTCTGTATCTGGAAAACAACATGCTCAGCAGCTGCCAGGTGGAAACTGGGAGGTTCATCTTATTAGCGATACAATATCCATATTCAATTCAGCACAGCAGCAGCTTCCCTGTCTGTCTGCAAAACACCAGACGTGTTCTGTACTTGCAAAACACCAGTTAGTATTGGTAGGGCACGGGGAGAGAGAGAGTAAGCTAGACTTTCTCAACTCTTTCTGTGTTTTTAAGTTAAGTTGTTATTGAAAATTGCGCTCATCCATAATAAGGTACTGCTTAGTCCCCTTGGTTCACATTTGAGGGGGAAGTACTTTCTCCCCCAAATTCAGAGGATTATTTAAATATTAATCATGTTTATTCTCGAAAGGGGAGGCAAAATGACTTACTAATTCAAAATGTTTTCTTCAGGCTGGTTTTAGAAATGTGTGTTTCCATCAGCCGTGTATTTTGAGAGTTTTTTGAGGATCCCTGAACAAAGGCCTTGGATTTCAGTTTAGCTCAGGCTTTAGCTCAGCGGGCTAACACAGTCCTATGGTGCACCAAAGACCTCGGTTTGAACCCAGCTGGTCACATGTACACAGTGATTTGTTGTACACAATGATTTGTTGTGTGAAGTCGCTAGTCAGCAAAAACAGCCCAGCTCTGTAACTCTAGGAAGGACGTCTATACTTCTCCTTGACCTCAATCACTGCATTAGGCTTGAGTTACTAGCATCTCTGTTGCAGTAGTCGCCAATACACAGGACGTATAATACCTGGTGTGGTACCTCCCTAGAAGATGTGTATTACCTGCTACAGTATCTCACTAGACGATGTATATTACCTGCTACAGTATCTCACTAGAAGATGTATATTACCTGCTACAGTATCTCACTAGAAGATGTGTATTACCTGGTATGGTATCTCACTAGAAGTTGTATATTACCTGGTGTGGTACCTCACTAGAAGATGTATAATACCTGGTGTGGTACCTCACTAGAAGATGTATATTACCTGGTGTGGTACCTCACTAGAAGATGTATATTACCTGCTACAGTATCTCACTAGAAGATGTATATTACCTGCTGCAGTATCTCACTAGAAGATGTGTATTACCTGGTGTGGTACCTCACTAGAAGATGTATATTACCTGGTGTGGTACCTCACTAGAAGATGTGTATTACCTGGTGTGGTACCTCACTAGAAGATGTATATTACCTGGTGTGGTACCTCACTAGAAGATGTATAATACCTGGTGTGGTACCTCACTAGAAGATGTATATTACCTGGTGTGGTTCCTCACTAGAAGATGTATAATACCTTGTGTGGTACCTCACTAGAAGATGTATATTACCTGGTGCGGTACCTCACTAGAAGATGTATAATACCTGGTGTTTTACCTCACTAGAAGATGTATATTACCTTGTGTGGTACCTCACTAGAAGATGTATATTACCTGGTGTGGTACCTCACTAGAAGATGTATAATACCTGGTGTGGTACCTCACTAGAAGATGTATATTACCTGGTGTGGTTCCTCACTAGAAGATGTATATTACCTGGTGTGGTATCTCACTAGAAGATGTATATTACCTGGTGTGGTACCTCACTAGAAGATGTATATTACCTGGTGTGGTACCTCACTAGAAGATGTATATTACCTGGTGTGGTACCTCACTAGAAGATGTATATTATCTGGTGTGGTACCTCACTAGAAGATGTATATTACCTGGTGTGGTACCTCACTAGAAGATGTATATTACCTGGTGTGGTACCTCACTAGAATATGTATATTACCTGGTGTGGTACCTCACTAGAATATGTATATTACCTGGTGTGGTACATCACTAGAAGATGTATATTACCTGGTGTGGTATCTCACTAGAAGATGTATAATACCTGGTGTGGTACATCACTAGAAGATGTATAATACCTGGTGTGGTCAGTGGCGTATTATAGTTTTGCGGGGTCTCTCCCCAAGGTACGAGCAAGGTCCCCCCCCCCCCCCCCCAAAAAAAAAAATATATATATATATATATTACACATTTTGCCATGAGGCTGAGAGAAAATGTTGCTGTTTTAGAACTCATACAGTACATTACTCTTAATATTAACATTTGAAGTATATATTTTGATATACCAAAATGTCACCATGTAAAGTAAAGGAACTACCTCATAATTTTGTTTAAAAAATAAACATATATATGTGTATATTGTCGTAAGATGCAACAAACTGGATTTATGTCAACTTTGTCAGACACCATAAAATGCATTTGTTTAATGGCCTTCAAGTATTTAATTGCCTTTAAATCTAACATTAGATTATTCACATATTTAACACAATATTTAATATATTTCATTATTCACTTTAAAATTCCCAATAAAAACATAACCATTCTATCAGATCTTTCAGCTCTGATGGAGTTTACGTTTTACGAAGTTGACAAAAAGATACGAATTTATCTTCATTAAAGTGGTATACACAGTAGCAATTTAGTTTTTCCTCAGTTGATTTATGACTCTAAAACCTAATTAAATGTAACATATTTGAACCAACATGAATATACTATCTTAATCTATCAGGGAGATGGAGTTGACAGTTTATGTTTGTCACCATGGTGATTCCGATATTGTTAATTCTTTCAAAAGTAGAGAACTTTATAGACCATGAGTGGTTTTGTTGTACTACATGTAATGAGGATATGAATAAGGGGTCCTTAAGGGTATATAGCTGTCCCTGATCATTCCTGATTCATTTAGGATTTTAGACAAATCTGACAGAGTGGACCAAATCTCCGGACACATCTTTTAGGAATCACAGTTTTAAGAGAAATATGATTTAATGTCACATAGGGCTATTGCAAGAAACTACACATCATTTGTTTCATTGTAAATTATTGCATTTTTAAAAATTGCTCCGGACAAAGGCATTTGCAGGCATAAAGCCGACATGAAAATTGAATAATTTTCGCTTATAAAATTCACCTAAATAAAAATGTTAAGGTTAAATAATGCAACAAAATTTCAACAATAAACATAAAGTTTCCCTGCCAGACAAGGATGTTCCCGACTTTCAAGAATAAGACAACGACTGGTAATTAAGGTGTTCCACTATTTAAATGTTTTAAAAATTACACTAATTTTTATTTTTTTTATTAACATTTATTTAACCAGGACAAAGACGGGTGTGTAATTAAGATGTTCCACAAGGACAAAACTGGTGTGTAATTAAGATGTTCCACTAGAACAAATCAATAAATGCTGCCATAAGGGACTTCTTCTCTCTGTGATGTGACACAGGAACCAACTCTTATGTTGGGTGAGCACACCTATTCCCTATGTAGTGCACTATTTTAGTCCAGGACCCAATGGCACCCTATTCCCTATGTAGTGCACTACTTTTGGCCCAAGCCTCAAGTTTATTTAGAAATTAATTTCAGATTTGCATAGAGTTATTATGTTTGACTATGTAATGGGGTTAATTAAAGAACACAAACACAATAGCCCCCAACACACACACCACCTCCACACACATCATGTTGTCCTTCCTGCCCATCATTGGAATGGGCAGTTGGTTCATAATCGATCTGTCCTCTCCACTCCAGAACAGTAGAGAGATTTTAGTAAATCCTGTCCATTAACACTTCAACACATCAGGAACAGCACTTATGTTGGGCTGGGAGGGTTACGACACACAAAACCATCAAGCCACCATCAGCCGGCTCAGCACTGCAAGGACGCTAAGGGGGCCACTGACCCCTCAAGGACACAGGGTTTCTGGAACACCTGGGCGGCTGGAGACTGGCACAGAGAAATAAGAAACAATAATAAGAACAAGATAATTGGGGTCTAATATATTCCAGATGCACTCCAAATTTTCAAAGAATCGTACTTCAAAAAGGTATAATACACATTTTTAAAAACATGATAAAACAGTTTGCTCGTGTTCATAAACCAATCTGATGCACCTCGAGGACACAGAGGACGTCTGAACTGGCTGTTAGCCAGAGATCACAATATTATGTTTATAATGTTCAACAATCAATGGGTAAATCAGTAGGACTATTTCTCATTGATTGAAATTGTCGCATCTACTTCCTCTACTCTCCTCCGTCGTTGCCCGGTTTGCTAACCACCGGCCCTGGCTACACATCATTACGCACACCTGGGCCTCATCATTACGCACATCTGGGCCTCATCATTATGCACACCTGGGCCTCATCATTACGCACACCTGGGCCTCATCATTACGCACACCTGGGCCTCATCATTACGCACACCTGGGCCTCATCATTACGCGCACTTGGGCCTCATCATTACGCACACCTGGGCCTCATCATTACGCACACCTGGGCCTCATCATTACGCGCTTGATCATCAGACACACCTGGACTCTATCATTTTCCTGATTGCTCCCCATATATATATATATATATAGCCCTGTGTACTTATTTCCAATCAGGCGCTATTGGCTCTATTTCCTGTCCTGACGGTACGTTCATGTTCTATTAAACTCCCCAACTGTGCCTGCTTCCTGACTCCCAGCTTCTTTGTAACAGAAATTGACCCTTGACTTGCCCAAAAAAATCTTACAGAGAACGTACCTCTCATTTTCCAGTGGGTCCTATAAAAGGCTGCAATAAAACATCCACACACATTTAGAAAGCAATCTGATGCCCCGCCCCCCATCATCTCATCTCAATTCAACCAATCAACAAAACATCTGCCTTCCCCAAACGTTTAGAAAGCAATCTGATGCCCCGCCCCCCCCATCATCTCATCTCAACTCAACCAATCGAAAGCCTCCTCATCCGAATGGAACGCACACGAATTTCAAATAAAATGTTGATTTGAAATAATGATTAAAATAAACATTGATTTGATTTGACACACACTAGCAGCAATCAGCTGTGGTGTTACAGACTGTAACGTACCCTCTCTACCATTCAGCATGACAGGATATAAAAGCTCTTGTCTACTTGCTCAATGTAAAACTAAGCAACGACTATCCTTCTAGTGCCAAATAGCCTGAATTTCAAATCAACCCCAGCTGGGATTAGCATTTCCGCACCACAACCCCCCAGTAACTAACACCCTCTTGGAGAAATGACAATTGCTGGATTAAACTGACGGTGTCCAGGCACCCATAAATAAAATATGCCATTCCCAGACACACGCACACATGCACACACACAGTGTTCCCTGAGCCAGCCTAGAATAAAACTGTTTATACTGATTGTAATCATGTTCTGGGAGGATGATGACGAGAGGAGCTAGCGCCTAGTGAGCACTGAGCTACAAACCAAACAAACAAACACAACGTTGAATTAACAAACAAACGTAAGGAAAAACTTTCACAGCCTTCTGAAAAGACACTTCAACAGTCATAATAAGGATGTTCTTAGAGAATGAATCTGAGAGAGACAGAGAGAGAGGAGAGGAGAGGAGAGGAGAGGAGAGGAGAGGAGAGGAGAGGAGAGGAGAGGAGAGGAGAGGAGAGGAGAGGAGAGGAGAGGGAATGAAAAAGCGAGACAGAGAGAGAGAAAGAGAATGAAAGAGACAGAGGAGAGAGAGAAAGAGAGTGAGAGGGTGAAAGACACAGAGAGAGAGAAAGAGAGAATGAAAGAGACAGAGAGGAGAGAGAAAAGCTAGAAGCATCTGCTTGTGTGGTACAGTAATTCGACTTAATTATAATTCCATTACGACCATTAGCCCTGCGTTTGCATGGCAGCTACAATTGAAGTAAACGCTCCATAAGGACTCTATCTTTTCTATCAGTGCTATACGGACTATCAGCGCTATAGGGACTCTATCAGCTCTATACAGACTCTATCAGCTCTATAAGGACTCTATCAGCTCTATATGGACTCTATCAGCTCTATAAGGACTCTATCAGCGCTATAGGGACTCTATCAGCTCTATAAGGACTCTGTCAGGACTATAAGGACTCTATCAGGCCTGTAAGGACTCTATCACCTCTATAAGGACTCTATCAGCTCTATACTGACTCTATCAGCTCTATACGGACTCTATCAGCTCTATAAGGGCTCTATCAGCGCTATAGGGACTCTACCAGCTCTATAAGGACTCTATCAGCTCTATAAGGACTCTATCAGCGCTATAAGGATTCTATCAGCTCTATAAGGATTCTATCAGCTCTATAAGGACTCTATCAGGACTATAAGGACTATATTTGCTCTATAAGGACCATCTTCTCTATCAGCTCTATAGGGAATCAGTCAGGACTATAAGGACTCTATCCGGACTGTAAGGACTCTATCAGCTCTATGAGGACTCTATCAGCTCTATATGGACTCTATCAGGACCATAAGAACTCTAACAGCTCTATAAGGACTCTATCAGCGCTATAGGGACTCTATCAGCGCAATAGGGACTCTATCAGCTCTATAAGGACTCTATCAGCACTATAGGGACTCTATCAGCTCTATAAGGACTCTATCAGCTCTATATGGACTCTATCAGCGCTATAGGGACTCAATCAGCTCTATAAGGACTCTATCAGCGCTATAAGGATTCTATCAGCTCTATAAGGATTCTATCAGCTCTATAAGGACTCTATCAGGACTATAAGGACTATATTTGCTCTATAAGGACCATCTTCTCTATCAGCTCTATAGGGAATCAGTCAGGACTATAAGGACTCTATCCGGACTGTAAGGACTCTATCAGCTCTATGAGGACTCTATCAGCTCTATATGGACTCTATCAGGACCATAAGAACTCTAACAGCTCTATAAGGACTCTATCAGCGCTATAGGGACTCTATCAGCGCAATAGGGACTCTATCAGCTCTATAAGGACTCTATCAGCACTATAGGGACTCTATCAGCTCTATAAGGACTCTATCAGCTCTATATGGACTCTATCAGCGCTATAGGGACTCTATCAGCTCTATAAGGACTCTATCAGCTCTATATGGACTCTATCAGCTCTATAAGGACTCTATCAGCTCTATATGGACTCTATCAGCGCTATAGGGACTCTATCAGCTCTATAAGGACTCTATCAGCACTATAGGGACTCTATCAGCTCTATAAGGACTCTATCAGCACTATAAGGACTCTATCAGCGCTATAGGGACTCTATCAGTGCTATAAGGACTCTATCAGGACTATAATGACTCTATCAGCTCCATAAGGATTCTATCAGCGCTATAGGGACTCTATCAGCTCTATAAGGACTCTATCAGGACTACAAGGACTCTATCAACTCTATAAGGACTCTATCAGGACTATAATGACTCTATCAGCTCCATAAGGATTCTATCAGCTCTAAATGACTATCTTCTCCATCAGCTCTATAAGGACTCTATCAGGACTATATTTGCTCTATAAGGACCATCTTCTCTATCAGCTCTATAGGGACTCTATCAGCTCTATAAGGACTCTCTCAGCTCTATAAAGACTCTATCCAGACTGTAAGGACTCTATCAGCTCTATAAGGACTCTCTCAGGACCATAAGGACTCTATCAGCTCTATAAGGACCATCTTCTCTATCAGCTCTATAGGGAATCTGTCAGGACTATAAGGACTCTATCCAGACTGTAAGGACTCTATCAGCTCTATAATGACCATCTTCTCTATCAGCTCTATAAGAACTCTATCAGCTCTATAAGAACTCTGTCAGGAGTATAAGGACTCTATCAGCTCTATAAGGACTCTATCAGCTCTATAAGGACTCTATCAGGACTGTAAGGACTCCATCACCTCTATAAAGACTCTCTCAGCTCTATAAGGACTCAATCAGCTCCATAATGCCTCTATCAAGACTATAAGGACGCTATCAGCTCAATTCAGACTCTATCAGCTCTTTAAGGACTATGTCAGCTCCATAAGGACTCTATCATGACTATAAGGACTTTCTCAGCTCCACAAGGATTCTGCCAGCTCTATCAGCTCTATCAAGCAATTAACATCTCTCAGATCAAAACTCTCTAAATGAGAGTTGCCTTCCCTTCTCCCAGTTTCAGCCTGCTCCAGTTTTAATATATTCACACACATGCTACTCTCTCTCTCTCAATTCAATTCGAGGGGCTTTATTGGCATGGGAAACATGTGTTAACATTGCCAAAGCCAGTGAAGCAGATAATATGCAAAAGGGAAATAAACAATAAAAATGAACAGTAAACATTACACTCACAGAAGTTCCAAAAGAATAAAGACATTACAAATGTCATATTAAAAATAAATACAGTGTTGTAACAATGTACAAATGGATAAAGTACGCAAGGGAAAATAAATAAGTATAAATATGGGTTGTATTTACAATGGTGTTTGTTCTTCACTGGTTGACCTTTTCTTGTTGCAACAGGCCACAAATCTTGCTGCTGTGATGGCACACTGTAGTATTTCACCCAGTAGTTATGGGAGTGTTTTGCTCACTAAATCTTCTCCCATCAGCTTTTGCTAGTCTTTTATGATTTTGCTAACTTTTCCCAACTCTCTCTCCCTCTGCTCTCTCTGAAACTTGTTTACATTGCTTGTGTTCTCTCTCCCCATCTCTCTCTCTCCTTCTGCTCTCTCTGAAACTTGTTTACATTGCTTGTGTTCTCTCTCCCCATCTCTCTCTCTCTCTCTCTCTCTCTCTCCTACCACCTGTGTTCTCTTGGCTGTCCCACCCATACGGGAGAGAATATCTTAAAAAAGAGATCTCAGCCTCCCCCCACCCCCCAAAACACATAAAATAAACCCCTCAATATGATCTCATTTTTGCTGCAATAACAGCCTCCACTCTTCTGGGAAGGCTTTCCACTAGATGTTGGAACATTGCTGAGGGGACTTGCTTCCATTCAGCCACAAGAGCATCAGTCGGCGTTCCAATTCATCCCAAAGGTGTTCGATGGGGTTCAGGTCAGGGATCTGTGCAGGCCAGTCAAGTTCTTCCAGAACATTTCTGAATGGACCTCACTTTGTGCACAGGGGCATTGTCATGCTGAAAAAGGTAATGGCCTTCCCCAAACTGTTGCAGGAAAGTTGGAAGCACAGAATCGTCTGGAACGTTAATGTATGCTGTAGAGTTAAGATTTCTCTTCACTGGAACTAAGGGGCCTAGCCTGAATCATGAAAAACAGCCCCAGACCATTATTCCTCCTCCACCAGACTTTACAGTTGGCACTATGCAATCGGGCAGGTAGCGTTCTCATGGCACCAAACCCAGATTGTCCGTTAGACTGCCAGATGTGTGATTCATCACTCCAGAGAACCTGTTTCCACTGCTACAGATTCCAGCTTTACACCACTCCAGCGGATGCTTGGCATTGAGCATGGTGAATTTAGGCTTATGTGAGGCTGCTCGGCCATGAAAACCCATTTCATGAAGCTCCCGACGAACAGTTGTTGTGCTGACGTTGCTTCCAGAGGCAGTATAGTGAGTGTTGCATCCGAAGACATACGATTTTTATGTGCTAAGCACTTCAGCACTCGGCTGTCCTGTTCAGTGAGCTTGTGTGGCCTACCACTTTACAGCTGAGCCATTGTTGCTCCTAGACTTTCCACTTCACAAAGACAGCACTTACAGTGGACCGGGGAAGCTCTAGCAGACATTTGACAAACTGACTTGTTGGAAAGGTAGCATCCTATGACGGTGCCACGAGGAATGTCACTGAGCTCTTCAATAAGGCCATTCTACTGCCAATGTTTGTCTATGGAGATTGCATGGCTGTGTGCTCAATTTCATATACCTTTCAGCAACGGGTCCCAATAGCCGAATCCATTAATATACTTTTGTATATACAGCACACTTGGAAAGTATTCAGACCACCAATTCTTTTCACATTTTGTGACGTTACAGCCATATTCTACCCCCCCCCCCCCATCAATCTACACACAATACCTCATAATAACAAAGCAAAAAAACGTTTTGTTTTTGTGTGCAAATTTATGAAAAATGTCAATCTGAAACATCACATTTACATACGTATTCAGTCCCTTCGCTCAGTACTTTGTTGAAGGACGTTTTGCAGCGATTGCAGCCTCCAGTCTTCTTGGATTTGTGGAGTTTCTCCCATTCTTCTCTGCAGATCCTCTCAAGCTCTGTCAGGTTGGATGAGGAGTGTTGCTGCACAGCTATTTTTAGGTCTCTCCAGAGATGTTTGATCGGGTTGAAGTCCGGGCTCTGGCTGGGCCACTCAAGGACATTTAGAAACTTGTCACGAAGCCACACCGGCGTTGTCTTGGCTGTGTGCTTGGGGTCGTTATCCTGCTGGAAGATGAACATAGCCCCAGTCTGAGGTCCTGAGCTCTCTGGAGCAGGTTATCATCAAGGATCTCTCTGCTCCGTTCATCTTTCACTCGATCCTGACCAGTCTACTGGTCACTGCCGCTGACAGCATGATGCTGCCATGATTCTGCCACCACCATGCTTTACCGTAGAGATCGTGGCAGGTTTCCTCCAAACGTGATGCTTGGAATTCAGGCCAAAGAGTTACATTTTGGTTTCATCAGACCAGAGAATCTTGTTTCTATGAAAAGCCAACTGACATTTACTCCTGAGGTGCTGACTTGTTGCACCCTCGACAACTACTGTGATTATTATTATTTGATCATGCTGGTCATTTATGAACATTTGAACAGCTTGGCCATGTTCTGTTATAATCTCCACCCGGCATAGCCAGAAGAGGACTGGCCACCCCTCATAGCCTGGTTCCTCTCTAGGTTTCTTCCTAGGTTTTGGCCTTGCTAGGGAGTTTTTCCTAGCCACCGTGCTTCTACACCTGCATTGCTTGCTGTTTGGGGTTTTAGGCTGGGTTTCTGTACAGCACTTTGAGATATCAGCTGATGTAAGCAGGGCTATATAAATACATTTGATTTGTTTCTCGTTGTCTGAATGTCCTTTAGGTAAATTCCAAAAGGGCTGTAATGTGCTTTTTACTGAGGAGTGGCTTCCGTCTGGCCACTCTACCATAAAGGCCTGATTGGTGGAGTGCTGCACAGACAGAAGTTCTCCCATCTCCACAGAGAAACTCTGGAGCTCTGTTAGAGTGACCATCAGGATCTTGGTCACCTCCCTGACCAAGGCCCTTCTCCCCCGATTGCTCAGTTTGGCCGGGCGGCCAGCTCTAGAAAGAGTCTTCGTGGTTCCAGACTTCTTCCATTTAAGAATGATGGAGGCCACTGTGCTGTGTTCTTGGGGACCTTCAATGCTGCAGCAATTTGTGGGACCTTATATAGACAGGTGTGTATCTTTCCAAATCATGTCCAATCAATTGAATTTTCCAATCAAGTTTTAGGTACATCTCAAGGAAGATAAATGGAAACAAGACGCACCTGAGCTCAAATTTTGATTCTCATAGCAAAGGGTCCGAATACTTATGTAAATAAGTAAATATGTAATATCCTGTTCTCACTTTGTCATTATGGGATATTCCGTGTGGAATGATGAGATTCTATATTGTTTTAATCCATTTTAGAATAAGGCTGTAACGTAACAAAATGTAGAAAAAGAGAAAGGGTCTGAATACTTTCCGAGTGTACTTTATTGAAGAAAAAGGTACTTAATGTGACTGTGATATATGGTAGTGTAATGTGTGCGTACTGGCGTCAGAGAAGTCAGGCGCAGGAGAGCAAAGACTGTGTTACAACGGTGCAGTTTAATAATACAAATCACAGTGAACCAAAACAATAAATAAATACAATGGGGACGAAACCCTTCGCACGCCAGGCATAACGGGCACAAACTCTTACAATCAACAATCCCGGACAAGGACATGAGGGGGAACAGAGGGTTAAATACACAACAATAAATTATGGAATTGGAAACAGGTGTGTGGGAAGACAAGACAAAACAAATGGAAAATGAAAGGTGGATCGGCGATGGCTAGAAGGCCGGCGACGCCGACCGCCGAACAAGGAGAGGGACCGACTTCGGTGGTAGTCGTGACAGGTAGTCCTGCCTAGCTATCTTAAGATGAATGTACTAACTGTAAGTCTCTCTGCGTTTGCTAAATGACTGCAATGTAAGTGTAAAATAAAGCAGCCCGGTGGCTAGAGGCTAGAGTTTCACCATCAGGATAGGGAAATAATTAGAAATTTGACTGATTGGATAGAAAGCTGTCTAGAAAACTGTCAGTTTAAAAAAAAAAAGTATATTGGAAAGTTAACTCCTTTAGGAGAATATTTGAAAGCTCTAATACTATTTGAAGCCTGCTCCAGACCCTCCTAAATCCTTGTTTAACTCCATAGAATGATCTGGGGGGACTGAGCGAGAGAAGCTGTGGGTTAAATAGATCATACAGACAGCTGAAGTATGATACAGGGCTTTTGACTCTGCCACTCTCCGTTTCTCTATCTCCCTAGTTCTCCATCGATCTCCCATTTTTCTTTGTCTCTGTTGAGATGCTGTGTCCAAATCCCTGCTGTTGACTTTCATCACTGGGGATATGAGGAGGACAAGAGGATGGGAGGAGCGGAGAATGAGAGGACAAGAGGATGGGAGGAGAGGAGAATGAGAGAAGGACAAGAGGATGGGAGGAGAGAAGGATAGGAGGATGAGAGGAGGATAGGAGAGAGGGATAGGAGGGAGAATAGGAGGATGGGTGGAGAGGAGAAGAGAATGAGAGGAGGATGGGAGGAGAGAAGGATAAGAGGATGAGAGGAGGATAGGAGGAGAGAGGGATAGGAGGTAGGATAGGAGGATGGGAGGAGAGAAGTATAAGAGGATGAGAGGAGAGGAAAAGAGGATGAGAGGAGGATAGGAGGAGAGAGGGATATGAGGGAGGATAGGAGGATGGGAGGGGAGAAGGATAAGAGGATGGGAGGAGAGGAAAAGAGGATGAGAGGAGGATGGGAGGATATGAGGAGAAGAGAATGGGAGGAGAGGAGAAGAGAGGGATAGGAGGGAGGATAGGAGGATGGGAGGAGAGGATGAAGAGAATGAGAGGAGGATGGGAGGATATGAGGAGAGAGGGATAGGAGGGAGGATAGGAGGATGGGAGGAGAGAAGGATAAGAGGATGGGAGGAGAGGAAAATAGGATGAGAGGAGGATGGGAGGATATGAGGAGAAGATAATGGGAGGAGAGGAGAAGAGAGGGATAGGAGGGAGGATAAGGAGGATGGGAGGAGAGAAGGATAAGAGGATGAGAGGAGGATAGGAGGAGAGAGGGATAGGAGGGAGAATAGGAGGATCGGTGGAGAGGAGAAGAGAATGAGAGGAGGATGGGAGGAGAGAAGGATAAGAGGATGAGAGGAGGATAGGAGGAGAGAGGGATAGGAGGGAGGATAGGAGGATGGGAGGAGAGAAGTATAAGAGGATGGGAGGAGAGGAAAAGAGGATGAGAGGAGGATGGTAGGATATGAGGAGAAGAGAATGGGAGGAGAGGAGAAGAGAGGGATAGGAGGGAGGATAGGAGGATGGGAGGAGAGAAGTATAAGAGGATGAGAGGAGAGGAAAAGAGGATGAGAGGAGGATAGGAGGAGAGGGGGATAGGAGGGAGGATAGGAGGATGGGAGGAGAGAAGGATAAGAGGATGGGAGGAGAGGAAAAAAGGATGAGAGGAGGATGGGAGGATATGAGGAGAAGAGAATGGGAGGAGAGGAGAAGAGAGAGATAGGAGGGAGGATAGGAGGATGGGAGGAGAGGAGAAGAGAATGAGAGGAGGATGGGAGGATAGGAGGAGAGAGGGATAGGAGGGAGGATAGGAGAATGGGAGGAGAGGGGAATAGGAGTGA
Organism: Oncorhynchus mykiss; assembly: GCF_013265735.2. NCBI lineage: Eukaryota > Metazoa > Chordata > Actinopteri > Salmoniformes > Salmonidae > Oncorhynchus > Oncorhynchus mykiss. The sequence continues at coordinate 85,884,692 of NC_048572.1, read as the reverse complement.
GGATAGGAGGATGGGAGGAGGGAAGGATAAGAGGATGAGAGGAGGATGGGAGGATATGAGGAGAGAGGGATAGGAGGGATAGGAGGATGGGAGGAGAGAAGGATAGGAGGATGGGAGGAGAGGAAAAGGAAAAGAGGATGAGAGGAGGATAGGAGGATGGGAGGAGAGAGGGATAGGAAAGGGAAGATGAAGAAGAGGAAGAGTAGTCTTAGCAGGACCATTGATCTTAGCAGGACCATTAGTCTTAGTAGGACCATTTGTCTTAGCAGGACCATTAGTCTTAGCAGGACCATTAGTCTTAGCAGGACCATTAGTCTTAGCAGGACCACTAGTCTTAGCAGGACCTTCTGTCTTAGCAGGACCACTAGTCTTAGCAGGACCACTAGTCTTATCAGGACCATTAACCTTAGCAGGACCATTAGTATTAACAGGACCATTAGTCTTAGCAGGACCATTAGTCTTAGCAGGACCATTAGTCTGAGCAGGACCATTAGTCTTAGCAGGACCGTTAGTCTTAGCAGGACCATTAGTCTTAGCAGGACCATCACTAGCCGTCTATATACAGTACATTCCCCATGCATGTGGCAGGGGGTCGGTAGCTTAGTGGTTAGAGTGTTGGACTAGTAACCGGAAGTTTGCAAGATCGAATCCCCAAGGTAAAAATCTGTCGTTCTGCCCCTGAACAAGGCAGTTAAACCCACTGTTCCTAGGCCATCATTGAAAATAAGATTTTTTTCTTAACTGACTTGCCAAGTTGCATAAAGTTAAAAAAAAATAATTAAAAAGTACTTGAACACTGGTCACTTCATATATTGTTTATGTACTTTTGTTTACTCACTGTGTATGTAAATACTGTATTCTCTACATAGCTCATCCTAATATACCTACTACTCTAAGTAACATTTTATTTTCTGTCTATACACACTACGTATATATATTCTCCATTCTAACACGGCTGACTATAATATATCTCCTTTTGGATTGTTAAATTGGACTCATTCTGGCGTTTCATAATTTCTTGTTGAGATTCTATTGCCCCGTTGGAGCAAGTAACAAGCATTTTTTCTGCACCTGCTGTAACACCTGCAAATCTGTGTACGCCAGCAATAAACTTTGATTCGATTTATTTTGGCCCCTTGTTGCAGGGGGACTTATGTGTGCGTGACACTGTTGCACTATTTTTTTTTCAGAAGCGTTGGCTGAAGCAGGCTTGAACTTTTGTGCAGAATTTACCGAAATATATTTTTTTAATGTAGTACACATGAAATAACACTTCATAGTAATACAAATGATTTAATAAATGTTAATAACAAATAAACAATAAAAACAGGAACTGCATTACACATTTCAGAAAATATAATTCAACATAGAGGATGAGATCAGCATTCAACAAGGAAGTGACTTTTAACACCGTGAAAAAAACATGAACATTAAATATGTATTTGCTTTAAGCATCAAGTGGTCTTTTCACTCAAACTGAACAAAATTGGATTGTCTTGAATAAGCCAAAATTAAGAAACCGTCTCTCAGTTCGACTCTGTAATGATTTTAGGTCGACGTCAAACTCGATCCGGCAAAGTTTACATGGCCACCCATCAAAATGATGTACAGGAGATAATACTTGGCCATAATCTGGAGGCTAAATATGCTTTGTTTTTTTCTACTGAATTGCTATTTAAACAAATCTCCTGATGAGAAAAAACACAGGTGAACAATGGGTACAGTATAGAGGGATGATTGTCACATTCAACAGGAATCAATAACAATATCAGTCATTGTTCTTATATAGCAGAGATCAGAGGGCCCGGGAACATCATTACAAATCATTTGTAGACTGCAAAGTGACTGCAAGAAGCCACAAACAGATACCATATTTGACAAACACTTTATCACTTTTACATTTATATATATGATCACATATTTCTCTCGATTATGCATGGGGAATACTTTGGAATAGATTTTCGAAAATAACATAATTTGGAGCTGATTTGCTGGTGGGTTTTTAAAAAAAATAATTTTATGTCCAACAATTTAAAACTTATTTTTATATTTTTTTTCGGGGGGGGGGACCCTGTTATACAGGAAACAGGTAATGTCATACAGTGATCTCTAAAAGTATTGGGACAGTAACACATTTGTTGATGTTTTTACTCCAGCACTTTGGATTGGAAAACAAATACAATGAGGTTAAATTGCAGACTGTCAGCTTTAATTTGAGGGTATTTTACAATCGTATCGGATAAACTGTTTAGAAATTACAGCACTTTGTGTACATAGTCCCCCCCCCCCCCCCCCATTTTATTGGACCAAAAGTATTGGGACAAATTCACTTATATGTGTATTAAAGTAGTAGAAGGTGTAGTATTTGGTCCCATATTCATAGCACAGTAATGACTACGTCAAGCTAGTGACTCTACACATTTGTTGGATGCATTTGCTGTTTGTTTTGGTTGTGTTTCAGATTATTTTGTGCCCAACCAAAATTAATGATAAATAATGTATTGTGTCAAAAAAAAGGTTCACCTGATATGGATGAAAATACCCTAAAATTAAAGCTGACAGTCTGCAATTGAACCTCAGTCATTGTTTCATTTACAGAGTACAGAGTACAGAGCCAAAACAACAACAACAAATCAATCAACCAATCAAATGTATTTATATAGCCCTTCTTACATCAGCTGATATCTCAAAGTGCTGTACAGAAACCCAGCCTAAAACCCCAAACAGCAAAGCAATGCAGATGCAAATATCACTGTCCCAATACTTCTGGAACTCACTGTATATAAGGGGAGCATAGCGGTCACATAATGGAATCATTTTAGCACAACAAAACATTGTGTACAGTCTTCAAACACTGTGGGTGTAGAAAAGCAGAAAAATCTCTTGCTTTCGCGCCAAGAGTGTTTAATAATTGACTAATCTGTCAGACTAACCAGTGACGTTATCAATAACAACACAAAGGTAAGAGAAGACCAGCTTCATCAAGTTTGACTCTCAACCAGGGAGGGAGTGTCTCTACATTAAGTCTGGAGTCTATAGTGCAGTCAGAATAAAACAGTGCAGGTCATAAGGAGGGATGAGGTGGGAAGGGGTGAGGTGGGGAGGGATGAGGATGGGATGGGTGAGGAGGGGATGGGGTGGGGAGGGGTGAGGATGGGATGAGGTGGGAAGGGGTGAGGTAGGGAGGGGTGAGGAGGGGATGGGTGAGGAGGGGTGAGGTAGGGAGGGGTGGAGGTGATGAGGTGGGGAGGGGTGAGGATGGGATGGGTGAGGAGGGGATGGGGTGGGTAGGGGTGAGGATGGGATGAGGTGGGGAGGGGTGAAGAGGGGTGAGGATGGGATGGGTGAGGAGGGGATGAGGTAGGGAGGGGTGGAGGGGATGAGGTGGGGATAAGGTGGGGAGGGGTGAGCAGGGGATGAGGTGGGGAGGGGTGAAGATGGGTGAGGTGAGGAGGGGATGAGGTGGAGAGGGGTTAGGAAGGGTGAGGAGGGGTGAGGATGGGAGGGAGGGGCTGAGGTGGGGTGTGTTGAGGAGGATGGGTGTGTTGAGGATGGGTGAGGTAGGGTGAGGATGGATGAGGATAGAGGGCATTTCCTACTTCCATCTGTCTGGCTTGGGGCTTTTGTCTTGTCTGAGTTCTATCAGAGTGCCAGGATGCTGTGGCTCCACAACCTGGAGGATGTCTGGAGCCGTAGTGCAGTGTGGGCTATAGCCGTGTCACCTGAGAGCTGAGGTTTAATCAACCAGCTCAGTCTTCCTCTTCCACATATGTAGAAG